>NC_053441.1:39909003-40120468 GCF_007990345.1 Gossypium hirsutum | reverse complement strand
GGGTCCCACAATCGTAATTTCTAATACCACTGGAAATCAGGTCGTTACAATATTGGGAGAACAAATTTATTCCAAAGGGATTAAGGATATCCTATGAGGATAACACACTTATGAAAAGGTCATTGTACAAGCGCTATAACACTCCAAACCTGACCGAGTAGGTTTGATCCGAATCTAGCGAGCTACATTAGCCATTGAAGTGACTCTCCATTAACTCCCAACCTAACCTCCAACACACCACTTGCTGGGACAATCATGCATTAAATAAAAACACTAAAATAGAATTATTTGCAAACATAAAATGTAAACATGCGAGCTTACAAAACATTAAAGGAAATGTTCGGATGTCAAACAATAGAAAGACTTAAGAGTTTGCATACTTCGAATAACATAAGCTCACTTAGTAGCATTCAACATGATACATCGAGGATCTCGATTAGAAGTTATGGAAATTGGTATGCCACTTAATCATACTATCTCAGCTACATAAAGTTCTACTAGCCTTTGTAAAGAGTAGCTCATGCGAATAGCTAAAAAGTGTGGACTCTTGGTGAGGGGATCTACAATCACCCAAATAACATATTTTTTGGTTGTAATCAATGACAATTCTGACACAAAATCCATGGTGATCCTTACCCACTTCCATTCTGGGATCTTAAGTGGCTAAAGTAGTCTTAAAGGATACTAGTGCTCTGCTTTCACTTTCTAACAAGTTAAGCATTTTGCCACAAACTCTGTAACGCTCAGTTCAATCCAGGCTACCAAAATAGTTCGCGGAGGTCACGATACATCTTGTTATTGCCTGGATGCATTGCGTAAGGACTATTGTGGGCTTTACTAAGGATCATCTACTGAAGCTCTTCATCATTAGGTACATAAAGTATTCCATGAAAACAGAGTACTCCATCATTAGTGCGAAGTCACCTTGCACTCCTAGTTCAATTTGGTGAACTTCACCAACTCTTTATCTAAAGCTTCCTTCACCTTAATTTGTTGTGACAAAATTGGCCTCACTTGAAATTCCATGAGCAATCCCCTATCACTTGTCACATCCAGCTGCATGAATAGATCTCGCAACTCATTCACAGACTTCCTACTTAGAGCATCAACTACCACGTTTGCTTTTCCAGGGTGATACTCTATCACACATTTGTAATCCTTCAGTAACTCTATCCACCTTCTTTAACGCAAATTTAGCTCCTTTTGTGTGAATTTTAAGTGCGAACACTACTGTCTTGCTAGTCTTCCAAGTGTGGGTGGTAGTGCGTCATGAACTTCAGCTACTGAAGCAAAGCTACCACTTCCTTCCTGCATCAGCACACATCCAACCCTAAGAGGGCATTCTATAAACCAAATCCTTCCTAGTTTTGGATAACACAAGTTTTTAGCGAGGATTTCTTTAGTTGTTCGAAGCTTCAATTTCCTCACCAGGTGAATCCTTTTTCTACAACTTTGTTAAGGGGTGCATATGGCAAACCTTACAAACTAACGATAGTAATGCAACGTGAAAAGTGTTACAATCCATAACAGCCTAGACAATCTTTACTTACAATGCTTCGATCTTATTTGGGTCATGAAATCCCAGCTGAAACGATGTACCCCAATGACTTTAGCAAAATCACACTTTTTTACTCAATACTTCACAGAATCTCACACAGTTCGCAGGTGTTGCTCTCTTAGTTTGAATACACCAAGATGTCATCAATAACACCATCACACAACGATCTAGGTATTCATGAAACACTTGATTCATCAGGTCCATAAAGTAGCAGGTGCAGTTGTCAACCCATATGGCATCACCAAAAAACTCATAATGCCTATACCTCATTCTGAATATTGTCTTCAAAATATTTGACTCATTCACCTTGAGTTGGTAATAACTAGATCGTAAATTGATCATTGAAAACATTATGGCACCTCGTAGCTAATCAAACAAATCATCGGTTCTTGGCAATAAGTATTGTTTCTAATAGATAACTTATTTAACTGTCTGTAGTCGATGCACATCCTCCTGCTACCATCTTTTTTCTTCACAAACAGTGCTGGTGAACCGCAAAGCGATATGCTTGGTCGAATGAAACCTTTATCAAGTAGCTCCTGAAGTTGTATCTTCAACTCCTTAAACTTCTTGGGTGCCATGCGATATGACACAAACGAAATAAGTGTACTGCCGAGATACAACTTAATGGTAAACTACACTTTGTAGTTTGGAGGTAACCCAGAAACTCATCAGGAAACACATTAGAAAAATCTTGCACAATTCGCATTTCATGAACCTATTTCTCCATATCCTGCGAACCCATCACAAAAGAGAGATAGGCTTCGCAGCCTTTATGTGACAGCCCAAAATTGACCCTAGTCGGGAAGTGGTTTCGGGACCACAAAACCGAGTCATAAAAATAATTGATTTCCATATTCTATGCTTATTATGTGTGTACATGAGTATGTGGAAGTTTCATTCTCCAATTTTGCCAATTGCATGAGAAATTATTAAATAGGGATTGATATGAGACATGGTGAAAATATGATAGGCTAATTTAAAATGGTCTATTAATGCATGTTGTGAAAATGATGGGTTTGCATGTCAAATTACCCAAAATTGAGCTAGTGGTTGGCCATGCTATGGTGGAAACATGTTGGGAACATGTTGGCCTAGTGAGGTATGTAGGAAAAAAATAAAATAAGGGCATGGGCATAAAATAATGAAAAGGAGTATGATGAATACAAAAAAAAATGTGTGTAGTTGTTTCCCCCCCCCATTGCCGTGAGCTAAAGAAAAGAAAGGAGAAAATTTTTGTTCATCCTTTCTCATCTTCATTTAGCCGAAACTAGAAAGAAAAAAACAAAGAAAAAAAAATGCTCATCCTTTGGTTCATCCTTGGCCAAAATTTTAAGGAGGAAGGAAGAAGAAAGGTTGAAGAGGTTCGGCCATGCATGTAGCTAGGCTAAGGTATGTTTGATGATGTTCCATGAGATGCATGCATGTTTTAGTTGTTAGCTTGAGTTCTACCTAGCCCATGGTCTAAATCTTGCTATGTGATGGAAATGACACTCGGCCATGGATGCATCATTCTTGGTTGATGTTTGATGTTGTGGTGATGAGGCATGAGGATGAGTTAAGATTCGCCTAGGTGGAGTTTGTGTTAATGCCATTGCATGCTAAATATGAAGCTTGTTAATGATGCATGTGATGGTGGCTTGATGATTCTTGAACCTCCTTTTTAGCATTTTTGAGTGAGCACATATGTGCATTGGTTGCTAAATGGAGAAGAATCGGCTAGCAAGTTGTGTGCTAAGGCCGAATATAACTTTTGCATGTTAATGAGCAATGCATGTGTTAAATTGATGGAAAGGGAGAGGATGCTTTACTAGTGTGTATATGTGTGTATTAGCCAAGTTTTGAACTTGAAACAAAAGGGTGTTTAGTCAATACAAGTGACCATACTTGTAGAATGTATTAAGTGTTGAAATCGGCCCCAAAATAGACATGCATATTCGGCCAAGGGGGAAAAATTAGCTAAAATGTTGAGTTTGATTCATGATTCCGTACATATGTGACTTTAATGTCTAATGTATAAATATGGGCTAAGTGCCTTGTGTTCCTCTTTTCGATGCTCAAATGATTAAATCAATTTATTTGTTTAATTAAGCTCAAGAGCAAAGGGGAACTAAATCCGATAAAGGGAAGGAAAAAGTGGTCGAATAGCTATCGGAATCGTTCGACAACACCCGAGGTAAGTTCTTGAGTAAGAGAGCTTAAATTATGATGTGATTAGATCATGTTTTAAGCAAATTAAAATCATGCTCTTTGTGTGGCTATTGAGCCGAATTTGCAAGAATGATAAATGTCTTGTGTTTGAGTTTTGCTAACGAAAATGAAATACGAATGGGCCATGATTTATTGTTAAATGTGCATGGTTATTTGAATGATGTCCGGGCTAAGTCCCGAAGGCTTGTGCTAAGTGACAATATCCGGACTAAGATCCGAGGCATTTGTGCGAGATACTAATTCCGGGCTAAGCCCGAAGGCATTTGTGCGAGATACTAATTCCGGGCTAAGCCCGAAGGCATTTGTGCGAGATACTAATTCGGGCTAAGCCCGAAGGCATTTGTGCGAGTTACTAAATCCGGGTTAAGTCCCGAAGGCATTTGTGCGAATTACTATAACCGGGCTATGTCCCGAAGGCATTTGAACGAGGAGCTATATCCGGTTAAATTCCGAAGGTACGTGATTTGGGAATGAATGAACTTGCTGTAAAATTCCAGTTAATACTCTCGAAACATCCCAACATTGAGGTATGTTTCGTATGTGCTTGAATTTAGTTGAGCCCTTACAAATAAGTATTCGCTCAGTTGATAAACGAGCTACCGCCTTTGGCTGAGTTGATCTTTTGTGTATGTACATAAGGGTTGATAATGTGAAGCAAGTACGATATCGTAAATTTGTGCATATGAAATTATCCGTTTAGCTATATGAATGCTATACTTTTGTTGTGCTGGAATTCCTTGCTCAAAACTTACTAAGCATAAATTGCTTACTCCGTTTCATTGCTCCTCTTTTTATAGATTTGGTTCTCCAGCTATCGGACTCGGGATCTTGAAGTCAAAGTCGCCCACACTATCAAAGCCCCCCCTTTTGGTACAATTTTGGTTGAACTTCGAAATGGCATGTATAGGACTACCCGTTTGTTGTGGGTCGTGGACCCTTTGGACTTGTATAAATTTTGGATAGCCATGCGAAAATGGCTTATATGTGTTTGAGTATAATGTTATAATCATTTGGTGTGGATATGCTTGACAAGGATTGGCCACGGGGATGGTTAATCACTTTCATAAATTGTGCTATTTATGCAAAAAGGGCTAGTTGAATCATGGAAACCATGAAATAGGTAAAGTCTACCTTAAAGGCAGATGCTGACAGCAGCAGTGATGTAGATTTGGAAAATCACTAAAAATAGTAGGAATGGAATTAAATAGTGAATAAATTATGTAAACAAACCTTGATGAATCTACTTTCATAGGAAAGTAACGAAACAATCATACGGACAGTATGTTAAGAGATATTCAGGTTCTCGTGAGACAGGGCCAGAACGGTTTCTGGATTCCCTGTTCCGACTTTGGAAATTCATTATAAATTAACCAGAGATAATTAGGAGTCATACCATATATGTATAGATTCCTCTCTGAGTCTAGTTTCTATAGAAACAAACGGCATCAGTATTGGAGCCCTGTACAAGGAGATATCCAAGTCGTAATGCGCAAAGGTCAGGGTAGTCGATCCCTGTAACATGGGAGACTTTGACTAATAAACTGTACTAATTGGCCGACCAAAAATTCTAGAAAAAAATATGTAGATGGGCATATGAGTCTAGTTTCAGGGAAAAATCACGAAACTGATTTTTGATTGTGAAACTCAAGATATGATTTTTAAAGCGACTAGTACGCAGATTGGCAGTGTCTGGGAAATATTTTTTATAAGGGGTTTAAAGTCTGTTAACACCTCGTGTTCGACTCCGGTGTCGGTCTCGGGTTCGGGGTGTTACATTTGATTGGTATCAGAGCTACGGTTTAGTCGATTCTAGGACTACCGTAATGCGTTGGGTCTAGCTATACATGCCATTTTATGTGATTACTTGATAGTGTGGTGATTTCTGACAATTGTAAATGTGTTTATTTATAGTAATGGATCCCGATCCCAACCGAGAGGTAGCTGATGATCTTGAGAGTGTAGCGCCTGCTCCCGCACAAGGGACAGCGCCGGCGGACTCTCAACCTAATGCTAGTAACCCGAATGATGAAGCTAGACAAGCTTTCTATAGCGTGATGAATGATTGGTTCAACCAATACATTCGAACTAATACGGCTGTCCCACAACCTCCATTCCCAACTAATACCACCCCCGCACCTACAATACCTCCGGTAACTGACCAAATAAGGTCAAATAAGCCCCCAGTTGACAGAATCCGAAAACATGGGGCTACTGAATTTAAAGCTACGGATAGCGACGATGCCGAGCAAGCTGAATTTTGGTTGGACAACACTATCCGGGTACTCGATGAGCTATCTTGTACACCCGATGAATGCCTAAAGTGTACTATCTCCTTGCTACGTGATTCTGCCTATTATTGGTGGAGTACTCTGACTTCTGTTGTGCCCCGAGAGCAAGTAACTTGGGAGTTTTTCCAAACTGAGTTTCGGAAAAAGTATATCAGTCAGAGATTTGTTGATCAAAAACGGAAGGAATTTCTTGAGCTTAAGCAAGGTTCCATGTCAGTTACTGATTACGAGCGAAAATTTGTTAGACTTAGTAGATACGCTCGGGAATGTGTTTCGTCCGAGGCTATCATGTGTAAACGCTTCGAGGATGGGCTGAATGAAGATATAAAAATGTTCGTTGGCGTTCTTGAAATACGAGAGTTCGTAGTACTGGTCGAGCGAGCTTGTAAAGCCGAAGAGCTTAGAAAAGAAAAACAAAAAGTTGATGTGGGAACTGGAGAGTTTCGTAAAAGATCTTCGGGAAAGTCTCTTCAACAGGCATCGAAGAAATTTCGAGATGATGCGGGCCAGTTTAGAGGCACTTCGGGCCTTTTTAGACGAGATCGTGATCACCCCCTGTGGGTACACGAGGCACTTGGTCGCCAGTGTTGGGAATGAACGTCGAGATAGAACGAAATGTCGATATTGCGGTAAATGGCATTCGGGGAGTTGTAGATTCCCTGACCGCTCCTGTTACAAGTGCGGATCAGTTGACCACTTCATTAAAGATTGCCCGAGGTTGTTTGAACAGAATGAAAATCAGAGTGGGAAACCGGGTGCTACCACTGCTCGAGGTAGACCATCTGGAAATACGGGCAATGCTAGTGGTGGTCAGAGAGGATCTAGAGATGCTACGACCAGATCCGAGGCTCGTGCGCCTGCTAGAGCTTATGCTATACGTGCCCGCGAGGATGCTTCTTCGCCTGATGTTATTACCGGTACTTTTACTCTCTTTGATACTAATGTAATTGCTTTGATTGACCCCGGTTCTACTCATTCTTACATATGTGAAACCTTAGCATCCAGTAAGACTTTACCTATTGAGTCTACTGAGTTCGTAATTCGGGTGTCAAATCCCTTGGGTCGTTACGTGCTTGTCGACAAAGTGTGTAAGAAATGTCCCCTAGAAATTCGAGGTTCCTGTTTTCCGGCGGACTTGATGCTTTTGCCGTTTGATGAATTTGATGTTATTCTTGGTTTGGATTGGTTGACCGCGCATGATGCGGTTGTGAATTGCAAAAGCAAGACTATTGATTTGAGGTGCGCAAATAACGAAGTAATCCGAGTTGAGTCTACGGACTTGGAGGGGATGCCAGCTGTAATATCAGCAATGTTGGCCCAGAAATATGTAAGAAAAGGGTGCGAAGCATACCTTGCGTATGTACTGGATGACAAAGAATTAGACAAGAAACCCGAATCTGTGCCGGTGGTTTGTGAATACCCGGATGTTTTTCCTGAAGGATTACCGGGTTTACCACCTGTTCGGGAGGTAGAGTTTGGTATTGAGCTTGTACCTGGGACTACGCCGATTTCGATAGCTCCGTATCGTATGGCACCAACCGAGTTAAAAGAGTTGAAAGCTCAGTTGCAAGAATTGACGGATAGAGGTTTTGCTCGACCAAGTTTCTCACCTTGGGGTGCACCAGTATTGTTCGTGAAAAAGAAGGACGGAACCATGAGGTTGTGCATTGACTATCGTCAACTGAATAAAGTGACGATAAAGAACAAATATCCGTTACCGCGTATCGATGATTTGTTCGACCAACTGAAGGGAGCCTCAATGTTCTCAAAAATAGATTTGAGATCGGGCTATTATCAGTTGCGAATTCGAGATTCGGACATACCCAAAACTGCTTTCAGAACGGGATATGGTCACTACGAGTTCTTAGTGATGCCGTTTGGGCTCACAAATGCCCCTGCGGTATTTATGGATTTGATGAATCGGATCTTCAGACCATATTTGAATCGGTTCGTAGTTGTGTTCATTGATGACATCTTGGTCTATTCAAGAGATGAGACCGAACATGCTGAGCATCTGAGGCTAGTGTTGCAAATTTTGCGGGATAAGCAGTTATATGCTAAGTTCAGTAAGTGTGAGTTCTGGTTAAGAGAGGTTAGCTTCTTGGGTCATGTGGTATCCGCATCGGGTATTCGAGCTGACCCGAGCAAAATTTCAGCCATACTTAACTGGAAGCCTCCAAGAAATATTACCGAAGTTCGGAGCTTCCTGGGACTCGCCGGTTATTACCGACGATTTGTCAAAGGTTTCTCGATGATAGCCACACCAATGACGAAGCTACTTCAAAAGGATGTTAAGTTCGAATGGACGGAGAAATGTCAGAAAAGTTTCGATCAACTGAAAACTCATTTGACTGAAGCTCCAATGTTAGTGCAACCTGAATCAGGCAAAGAGTTTGTCATTTATAGTGACGCATCCCTACTTGGGTTGGGTTGCGTATTGATGCAAGAAGGTCGAGTTGTGGCCTATGCGTCGAGACAATTAAAGCCACATGAGAAAAATTATCCGACCCATGATCTTGAACTAGCTGCCATCGTATTTGCTTTAAAAATATGGCGACATTACTTATTTGGTGAAAGTGCCATGTATTTTTGGATCACAAAAGTCTCAAAAATTTGATGACTCAAAGAGACTTAAATCTGCGACAAAGACGTTGGCTTGAGTTGTTGAAAGATTACGAGCTTGTCATTGATTACCACCCGGGAAAGGCTAATGTGGTTGCGGACGCCTTAAGCCGGAAGTCATTGTTTGCTTTACGAGTGATGAATGTGCACTTGTCTGTTCTACCCGACAATGTGTTAATAGCTGAATTAAAAGCCAAACCATTATTGATTCATCAAATTCGTGAAGCCCAGAAAGTTGATGATGAATTGGTTGCAAAACGGGCTGAGTGTGCTCCGAACAAGGAATCGGAGTTTCAAATTGATGATGATGATTGTTTGAGGTTCAGAAGTCGTTTGTGTGTTCCAAGGAATTCGGAACTCATTTCGATGATTCTGAACGAAGCCCAT
This sequence comes from Gossypium hirsutum, assembly GCF_007990345.1. Lineage (NCBI taxonomy): Eukaryota > Viridiplantae > Streptophyta > Magnoliopsida > Malvales > Malvaceae > Gossypium > Gossypium hirsutum. Next base: position 40,111,402 of record NC_053441.1, on the reverse strand, counting down.
TGTAGCCGAATGTCAATCACCCGGGGAGTACGAAAATGTACAACGATTTGAAACGTTGGTTTTGGTGGCATGGTATGAAACGAGACATCTCCGACTTGTTTCGAGATGTTTAATATGTCAACAAGTGAAAGCGGAACATCAAGTGCCTTCAGGATTACTTCAGCCGATCATGATACCCGAGTGGGAATGGGATCGAGTCACAATGGACTTTGTGTCCGGACTGCCATTGTCAACAAGTAAGAAGGATGTGATTTGGGTTGTTGTCGATAGACTGACTAAGTCGGCTCACTTTATCCCCGTGTGTATGGATTTTTCATTGGATAGACTAGTTGAATTGTACGTTTCTCAGATTGTGAGATTACACGGGGTACCTATTTCTATCGTGTCGGATAGAGATCCGAGATTCACCTCGCGATTTTGGAGGAAATTGCAAGAAGCTTTGGGTACCAAGCTGCATTTTAGCACTGCTTTTCATCCCCAAACCGATGGTCAATCTGAGCGGATAATTCAGATACTTGAGGATATGTTGAGATGTTGCATCCTCGAGTTCAGTGGTTCATGGGAACGGTATTTACCTTTGATTGAATTCGCTTACAATAATAGTTTTCAATCAAGTATTAAGATGGCACCTTACGAGGCTTTGTACGGTCGTAAATGCCGTACACCATTGTTTTGGACCGAGCTCGGTGAAAGTAAAATTTTCGGAGTTGATTTGATTAAGGATGCCGAACAGAAACTAAAGGTAATCCGTGAAAGTCTGAAAGCAGCCACAGATCGTCAAAAATCGTATGCGGATTTGAAACGAAAGGACATTGAATATCAGGTGGGAGATAAAGTGTTCCTTAAAGTTTCACCTTGGAAAAAGGTACTCAGGTTTGGCCGTAAGGGCAAGTTGAGCCCGAGATTCATTGGGCCATACGAAATCTCCGAACGAGTTGGTCCGGTTGCGTATAGATTGATTTCGCCCCCTGATCTTGAAAAGATTCACGACGTCTTTCATGTTTCGATGCTTCGACGCTATCGATCTGATCCATCGCATATAATTAGCCCATCAGAGGTTGAAATTCAAGCCGATGTGAGTTATGAAAAAGAACCGATGCTGTCCTAGCTCGTAAAGTGAAGAGTTGCGAAACAAAAGGGTTCCGTTAGTTAAGTTGTTATGGCTCAAACACGGGATCGAGGAACCTACTTGGGAAACCGAGAGCTCGATGAAAGAACGATACCCAAACCTATTTACCGGTAAGATTTTCGGGGACGAAAATTTCTTAAGTGGGGGAGAGTTGTGACAGCCCAAAATTGACCCTAGTCGGGAAGTGGTTTCGGGACCACAAAACCGAGTCACAAAAATAATTGATTTCCATATTCTATGCTTATTATGTGTGTACATGAGTATGTGGAAGTTTCATTCTCCAATTTTTCCAATTGCATGAGAAATTATTAAATAGGGATTGATATGAGACATGGTGAAAATATGATAGGCTAATTTAAAATGGTCTATTAATGCATGTTGTGAAAATGATGGGTTTGCATGTCAAATTACCCAAAATTTGAGCTAGTGGTTGGCCATGCTATGGGTGGAAACATGTTGGGAACATGTTGGCCTAGTGAGGTATGTAGGAAAAAAATAAAATAAGGGGCATGGGCATAAAATAATGAAAAGGAGTATGATGAATACAAAAAAAAATGTGTGTAGTTGTTTCCCCCCCATTGCCGTGAGCTAAAGAAAAGAAAGGAGAAAATTTTTGTTCATCCTTTCTCATCTTCATTTAGCCGAAACTAGAAAGAAAAAAACAAAGAAAAAAAAAATGCTCATCCTTTGGTTCATCCTTGGCCAAAAATTTTAAGGAGGAAGGAAGAAGAAAGGTTGAAGAGGTTCGGCCATGCATGTAGCTAGGCTAAGGTATGTTTGATGATGTTCCATGAGATGCATGCATGTTTTAGTTGTTAGCTTGAGTTCTACCTAGCCCATGGTCTAAATCTTGCTATGTGATGGAAATGACACTTGGCCATGGATGCATCATTCTTGGTTGATGTTTGATGTTGTGGTGATGAGGCATGAGGATGAGTTAAGATTCGGCCTAGGTGGAGTTTGTGTTAATGCCATTGCATGCTAAATATGAAGCTTGTTAATGATGCATGTGATGGTGGCTTGATGATTCTTGAACCTCCTTTTTAGCATTTTTGAGTGAGCACATATGTGCATTGGTTGCTAAATGGAGAAGAATCGGCTAGCAAGTTGTGTGCTAAGGCCGAATATAACTTTTGCATGTTAATGAGCAATGCATGTGTTAAATTGATGGAAAGGGAGAGGATGCTTTACTAGTGTGTATATGTGTGTATTAGCCAAGTTTTGAACTTGAAACAAAAGGGTGTTTAGTCAATACAAGTGACCATACTTGTAGAATGTATTAAGTGTTGAAATCGGCCCCAAAATAGACATGCATATTCGGCCAAGGGGGAAAAATTAGCTAAAATGTTGAGTTTGATTCATGATTCCGTACATATGTGACTTTAATGTCTAATGTATAAATATGGGCTAAGTGCCTTGTGTTCCTCTTTTCGATGCTCAAATGATTAAATCAATTTATTTGTTTAATTAAGCTCAAGAGCAAAGGGGAACTAAATCCGATAAAGGGAAGGAAAAAGTGGTCGAATAGCTATCGGAATCGTTCGACAACACCCGAGGTAAGTTCTTGAGTAAAAGAGCTTAAATTATGATGTGATTAGATCATGTTTTGAGCAAATTAAAATCATGCTCTTTGTGTGGCTATTGAGCCGAATTTGCAAGAATGATAAATGTCTTGTGTTTGAGTTTTGCTAACGAAAATGAAATACGAATGGGCCATGATTTATTGTTAAATGTGCATGGTTATTTGAATGATGTCCGGGCTAAGTCCCGAAGGCTTGTGCTAAGTGACAATATCCGGACTAAGATCCGAAGGCATTTGTGCGAGATACTAATTCCGGGCTAAGCCGAAGGCATTTGTGCGAGATACTAATTCGGGCTAAGCCCGAAGGCATTTGTGCGAGATATAATTCCGGGCTAAGCCCGAAGGCATTTGTGCGAGTTACTAAATCCGGGTTAAGTCCCGAAGGCATTTGTGCGAATTACTATAACCGGGCTATGTCCCGAAGGCGTTTGAACGAGGAGCTATATCCGGTTAAATTCCGAAGGTACGTGATTTGGGAATGAATGAACTTGCTGTAAAATTCCAGTTAATACTCTCGAAACATCCCAACATTGAGGTATGTTTCGTATGTGCTTGAATTTAGTTGAGCCCTTACAAATAAGTATTCGCTCAGTTGATAAACGAGCTACCGGCCTTTGGCTGAGTTGATCTTTTGTGTATGTACATAAGGGTTGATAATGTGAAGCAAGTACGATATCGTAACTTTGTGCATATGAAATTATCCGTTTAGCTATATGAATGCTATACTTTTGTTGTGCTGGAATTCCTTGCTCAAAACTTACTAAGCATAAATTGCTTACTCCGTTTCATTGCTCCTCTGTTTTATAGATTTGGTTCTCCAGCTATCGGACTCGGGATCTTGAAGTCAAAGTCGCCCACACTATCAAAGCCCCCCTTTTGGTACAATTTTGGTTGAACTTCGAAATGGCATGTATAGGACTACCCGTTTGTTGTGGGTCGTGGACCCTTTGGACTTGTATAAATTTTGGATAGCCATGCAAAAATGGCTTATACGTGTTTGAGTATAATGTTATAATCATTTGGTGTGGATATGCTTGACAAGGATTGGCCACGGGGATGGTTAATCACTTTCATAAATTGTGCTATTTATGCAAAAAGGGCTAGTTGAATCATGGAAACCATGAAATAGGTAAAGTCTACCTTAAAGGCAGATGCTGACAGCAGCAGTGATGTAGATTTGGAAAATCACTAAAAATAGTAGGAATGGAATTAAATAGTGAATAAATTATGTAAACAAACCTTGATGAATCTACTTTCATAGAAAGTAACGAAACAATCATACGGATAGTATGTTAAGAGATATTCAGGTTCTTGTGAGACAGGGCCAGAACGGTTTCTGGATTTCCTGTTCCAACTTTGGAAATTCATTATAAATTAACCAGAGATAATTAGGAGTCATACCATATATGGATAGATTCCTATCTGAGTATAGTTTCTATAGAAACAAACGGCATCAGTATTGAAGCCCTGTACAGGAGATATCCAAGTCGTAATGCGCAAAGGTCAGGGTAGTCGATCCCTGTAACATGGGAGACTTTGACTAATAAACTGTACTAATTGGCCCGACCAAAAATTCTAGAAAACAATATGTAGATGGGCATATGAGTCTAGTTTCAGGGAAAATTTACGGAACTGGATTCCGATTTGTGAAACTCAAGATATGATTTTTAAAGCGACTAGTACGCAGATTGGCAGTGTCTGGGAAATTTTTTTAAGGGGCTTAAAGTCTGTTAACACCTCGTGTTCGACTCCGGTGTCGGTCTCGGGTTCGGGGTGTTACAGAGGTGGTTCTGGCTTTTGATTCCTGTAAGTGGCTTGTCTCCATGGAAGAAGGGATTTTGTCTCTTTAAAATAGTGAGACGCGGTAGCTCGTTAAACCAGCCCCAAAAAGAAGATAGTTGGTTGCAAGTGGGTGTTCAAAAAGAAGGAAGTGTAGGATCAAGATAACACTAGATACAAGGTGAGGTTGGGCGAAAAGGGTTATATTCAAGTGGAGGAAGTTTATTTTCATGATGTTTTCCTTCAAGTTGTGAAGGCACAAGTCCATTCAGGCACTGTTAGCTCTTGTTGCATCAAACAATCTCGAGTTAGAGCAGTTAGATGTGGAAACTACATTCCTTCATTGGGATTTGGATGATGACATTTACATGTAGCAACCTAAAGGCTTCAAGATTAAAGGAAAGGAAGACCACGTTTTTCTTCTTCAAAAATCATTATTCAGCCTGAAGCAATCTCCTCAGAAGTGGTACAAAAAGTTTGATTCCTTCATGTTAGGTATTGGTTTCGTTCGAAGTAAGTATGACAATTGTGTTTATCTACAAATTTTAGATGATGGATCATTTATTTATTTGTTGTTTTATGTTGATGATATGTTAATTATGGCTAAGGATCCATTCGAAATTGAATGACTTAAAAGCATGCTTAACTCTAAGTTTGAGATGAAGGATCTTGGTGTAGCCAAGAAAATTTTAATGATAGAAATTTCAAGAGATCTACACTCTGGAAAGCTATTTCTGTCACAATAGAGATACATTGAAAGGATTCTCGAACGGTTTGGAATGCAAGAATCTAAACTAGTTAGTACTCCTTTAGTTATCCAGTTCATACTTTTGACTCCAGATTCACTACAAATCGAAAATGAAGAAAGGTACATGTCCTCGATTCCCTAATCTAATGCAATCGGAATCCTAATATATGCAATGGTTTGTACCCATCCCAATATTTCACTTGTTGTTAGTGTAGTAAGTAGATATAAGACCAAACCTGGAAAATTACACTAGCAAGCTGTTAAGTGGATTTTAATATATTTAAGAGGGACTTCCAATACTTGTTTGGAATTTGAAAGATGTTCAAAAGGTCTAGTTGATTATAAATCACAAAAGAAAAATTCATATAAATATTCAGTACCACTTAGTTCGAGAGGTGATCGCTCATGGAGATGTTCATATTCACAAAATCGGCACAGAGAACAATCTAGCAGGCATGATGACAAATAGTCTTCCAATTCCCAAGTTTGAGCATTGCTTAGACTTGGTAAGCATTCAACAGTGATTGAGTTATGCCCCTAGCGGGGCTCAGAAAAGAAGGCACTCCGAAAAAATGATTCAAGGTGGATATTTTTCGAGTGTGCCCTGTATTTCAGACAAAACACGGTTGACATCGAGACGTGGAAGAGCTGACATCTTGATAACACGATACCAACATCACGATGAGAAGATTCACCACATCTCGATGTGGTAGCGTGTTCCTTACTCAACTAGGTTTCTTCTCCTAGTTAAACTTTGTTATATTTTCTTAGTATAACTCTAATTATTTTAGAGATGTTTTAGTTATATTTATACACTAATTTTAGCCTATAAATAGGCCTTTTAGCAACCCTAGACAGTTTAGGATAACAACAACAAAATTAAGAAAGAGTTTATGGGAATTTCGGGGAACCTTTGTATTTTAGGTTCAAAGTTTGTTTCTCCATCTTCTAATCCCCTTTTGGTTTTTTGCTGATTTTAGTGAAGTTTTCTTTGCTCGTGGTTTTTTATCCTCTTTAGAGGGGTTTTTCCACATAAATATTTATGTCCAATTTTCTCAGTTTTCATTTGTGTTTGTTGCATAACTCAAATTCGACCCAACAAATAAATTCTTATATTTCAAATGGAAACGAACAATCTCTTACCACATGCAAGGTCATTTCCAAAGATGCTTTACATCTCACATAAGAACTATCGCTGATCTTATCTCTCCAGCATCTAACTTCATTGGTGACCAGCTTCAATCTAAAAGTTAGCCATAGGAAGAGTCAAACACGTTAAGGAGCACTTACCTTCCAAAAACTAAAACTATTGTTCCTATAATCGACATTCATATGGGATCTCGAATGATTATAAGTAGAAGTAGAGGGAAACGACCACTGGACGTCTATTTCCAAGTGAAATGATTTTGAACACTCTCAGCCATAGGAGGCATTCACTTCGTAATTTCAATAAGACTATGACATAGTAAAGTGGATTTAAGTTACTTGATACGATCTCCGTTTAGTAGTTGAACCCGAGTCGTTTAGTTTCTGATCGTAAATAAAGATGTATATTTGGAAATATCGATTCAAGTAAAAAGGAAAAATATAATTAAATTCGAAGAAGTCAAATAGGTTCGATCAAAGATGGATATGGAATTGGTTTGGGTTAGAAAGATGTGAATAGGTTGGTTAAGTTTGGTTTAGGTTTAATTAAGAAATGAAGTTGGTTTTGGTATGAAATGGTATGGGGTTTTGGTACGAAATGGTATGGAATTTTTGGTACGAAATTAACCAAATTTGGCTCAAAAGGTCAAGGATGAACCAATACTAAAGAAGAGTGTTGACCCGAAACTTATAGGACCTAAAAAGTCAAAATTGGTAATTTGGGAACCTTGACCCGATACTTAGGAAAGTATGAACCAAAGGTATTAAGGGTGAACGTCACATTCGAGTTTAGGGAGTGATAAGTTCAGAAAGACTCGAAAAGAAGCCATTAGAAGCTAGATAAGTCTTATGGGTCTCGAACGAAATTTGAGAGAAAAATGCCTCAAAATTTGGCAACAATTCATTAACAAAATGTCAAAAGTTCTTTTCAAAATGAAAATTTCAGCTATTTATAAGTAGCACCTAAGCTAGCCGAATAGTCACTTACATCCCTTAAAAATTAAGCAAATGAACCAATTAATTGAGCTAATAAAATTCAGCTGAATGGGAGCTCCAATGGACAGCTTCTAGATGGATGAATGAATAATAAACAACTTAGATGGTGCATGGATGAGCTAGGTTCAGCCAATGACCATAAATAAGCTCATTTAAATTGCAACTTTTGCTGAAAAGTGACCAGCAATTAAGAAGGTAATGAGCAGCCATTTAAGGTGTGAAAGCCTTGAACCGAACAGCCTCTATGTGTGAACAATTTCCCAGCAAAGTGAAAAGAATAATTTCGGCTGAATGGAGAACTTGGGAGTAGGAAATAGCAGCTCCCTTTGCCGAATAGTCACCTAGGAGACTTCAAACAGCAGCCAAATTTAATTACCCAAACATGCATGTGCCGTCCCCTTACATGTATCTTCTTTTAATTCATTCATGCACCAAGGATGTCCAAATGTGATGTACCTGCATCAAAATTCATTCAGTAAATCAAATACATTTTTAGACACATTAATTTGGCAGCAAATGACACAAAAATTCTGCACATTAAATTCGGCAGTCTTAGGACATAATTAAAACAGATAATAAAATTGACACATTAAAAACATGCATAAAAACATATTAATAAGCTGTAGAAATTAAGACAAATTAATAACATATAATAATAACTCAATTAACATGCATAATTAAATTTGTCCAGATTTTAAACCAAGTAAACAACGAAAATTGATTGAGCTGTAATAAACTAATTAATTGACTCAAATAATTATTTCAGCTACTATAATAAGGTCTTAATGATATTGAGCTAAATCATAAGTGACTTGATCTGAAATTGAGCTGGTTCGAGCTCATTGAGCTGAAATGGAGCTTAATTCAGCTCGCAACAAAATGCTCGGAGAGCTCATAGAATTGGCCTAAGCTTCTTCAATGTGTCCAACCAAGGTTTCTCCCCAAACTTTATCAACTAAAGCCGAAACAGCCTCCTTGAATTGCTTGGCTCGTGATCAGGTGATAGGACCTTTGGGCAACTCCAAAAGTTCCTTGTTCGAGCTAAGTAGAACTCGAGGCATGGCCGTATCATTTCTACTAATCCAATCCACCACCATTAGTCACCATATCAATTATTTGAATAAATTTATCCTTCACACCACATCCAGAGTTGAAAGTTTTGAGTGGGCCAACATTCAAAATCCAATTATCATTCAAAAAATTAATCAAACATCCATCCCCAATGACCTAACCAGCATTTGCAATGACCTCACTCCAAATAGTTGAAAAGGATGTCCAAATGAATGGGCAATTCCGTCGGCCAATGGATTCCAAAATCATTCCATAAAAAATATATATTACATAAGATACGAACCCAAAATTCCTTTGTGTTAGCTAAGATCTTGTAGCCCAACCTAAGAAGGAATATTTGGTTATGCTTAGTAATGCATAAAATACCAAGGCCCCCCACATTATACGGTTGGCAACAATTAGCCCAACTAACTAGAGCTACTTTACGACTTGACGAGGTCAAACCCTAAAGAAAATTCTGCGCTAACTTTTCGATCTCTTTGCACACTATGATAGGGATGTGAACCTTAGTCATGAAATAAATTGGGATAGTCAATAGCACCAATTTTACTAGTGTAAGTCTACCAGCCATGGATAAACGACAAGCATCTCATTCAATTTTGCATGCACCTTATTGATGATGAATTGGAAAGTGTCCATAGTAACCCACTTATGAAAAACAAGCATACCAAGGTACTTTCCCAAATCAGTCACCATAGAAAAGCCTTTTCATGGTCAAGTTTAATTGCCATATAATACTTATTGCTTTTAGATGTCCTAATTATATAAATTTCCTCCTAAGTAATCATAATATTATTAAAGATGTTCCTCTCTACTATAAAGATCACTTGATTTTGTTTGATAATTTTTTGCATAATCGACCAAAGTCTATTGACCAATATCTTAGTAAAGACTTTGTAAAGAACCATACATAAGCTTCTAGGGAAAAATTGGTAGATATTTTCAAGACCAAAGACCTTTGGGATTAAGATAAGAAGAGTCTTATTAAACTTGGGATCCATGCTATCACCATTAAATGTATTCTTTACAAACTCAAAAACAATATTTCCCTCAATGTGCCAATGAGCTTGATAAAACTTTTCATGATAATCATCCACATCGGGTGTTTTTAGTGGCAACATATTGAACATTGCTTTACAGATCTTCTCTATAAATTTTTTGGCAAACGAATATGCTTTATTCGCATCAAAAGTTGGTGGAAAATGAATATGATAAGAAAACAACCCAAGATAGTGAAAATCAATTGAATATGATTTATTCGTAGATTTAGCAAGTGAAAATCAACAAATATGATTAAATTGCAACTTGTATCTATCTCAGTCAAATGCGAAGAATAAGCAAGTGATATTCGTTAGTTATAATATTGGTTAATAACTTAACTAGGTTACTCTACTAGGATTAGAAACCTAGAGGCAACAGATTTAGATGATCATGAGATGATTGGAACAAAAGTTGCTCACCAAATAGAGGGTTACATAGGATGTAATTAGCAAGTGTTGCTTACCTAAATAACCATAATCTTTAGAGAAAAGCCAAATCCAACTTAAGAGGAGGTGAAATATGGATCTTTGCCCACTAGAAAAATTTAAAGAAAGGATTTTTCGAAATTAATATCTAAGAGATTAATTTTGAATAAAATAGTGGGAGCATCTTTTAATAAATTCTTTTTAAATGTTCATAATAAACTTGGTAAATTTACTCATAAGCATGTTTTATTATTGTAGATTTATTATGACAAACAACACAAACTCTTTATCATTGTAATCTGTCCTTGAGAAGGACAAGTTGAACGACTTGAACTTCCGTGACTAGTTCTGTAACTTGAGGATTGTCCTCAAACAACAATGACAATTATATGTCATTGAAGAACCCAATCCTAATGAACCAACAAGCAATGCCTCTAGAGCTGACAATGATGCTTATAAGAAGCATCTTGATGATATGTTAGACATAGGATGTCTAATGCTTGCCACCAGGACTCCTGATCTTCAAAAGCAACATGAGGATATGGTTGCCTATGATATGATCCAGCGCCTCAAGGAATTATACAAGACCTCTAAAGCTCTATTTCGATGCAAGATGGTGGAGGGAACTCCTATGAGAACTCACATTCTCAAGATGATAGGCTATATTGGAAGCCTTAAAAAACTTGGATTCCTTCATGTCATCTTGCAACCGTTTTCGGATAATTTTTGGCAATTTGTCTTTAATTTCAATATGAACAAGATTAATAAGACTTTTCCACAGTTACTTAGCATGTTGTGAACCGTTGAAATTAACATGAAAAGGGCTGGACCTAAGCCCATTTTTATGGTCCGCAAGGACAACGGCAAAGGAAAGCTTAATGCAAAGGCAAAGCCTAAGGAAAATGACATGGCCAAACCTAACAAAAGAAAGACTGCATTGAAAGCTAAAGGAGGAATTTCTAAGGAAGGAAAATGTTTCCATTGCAGTAAGACCTGATATTGCAAGAGGAACTGCCCTACCTATCTTGAAGATGTCACGAAGGCAAAAGAAAGTGGAGCATCCACTTCAAGGATTTATGTTGTTGATATTAATTTACTAATATCTACTTCTTAGGTATTAGATATTGGTTGTGGTTCACATATTTTTACTTCTGTACAGTGACTGCAAAGGAGTAGGAATCTAGCGAAGATCCTCGGAGTACTCACCTCCTTCATTGTAACTATATTACAACTAGACCCGTATACTTGCAGATACTGCCTCATTGATATATCTTTCACTGTAGTATTCACACTCTGGACGTTAGTACGTCTAGAGGCGATCACCCATATAAGTTGGTTTACGGTAAGAACTACCATTTACCAATTGAATTGGAGAAGGCATACTGGGCAATCAAAGAATTAAATTTTGATCCAGAATTAGCTAAGAAACAATGACTATTTCAACTACAATAATCGAAAGAATTTTGTTTTATGGCCTACGAAAACACTGAAATGTATAAGGAAAGGAGTAGACTTCGACACGATACAAAAATCCAAAAATGCAAATTTCTGCCTAGACAGAATGTTATATTGTTCAACTCAAGATTAAAATTATTTCCTGACATGCTTAAATCAAGATGGACAAGTCTGTATACCACACACCAGGTAACTCCTTATGGGACAATAGAATTGATCGGTAAAGGTGAGCAGCTTTTTCTTGTAAATGGCCTAATAGTAAAACATTATTTCGGAGAAATGACAAACATAGTAGTTGATAAACAATTCTTGCAATACAATGGTCTATGGGATTTAGGAGGAAACAAGGGGATATCAAGAAAAGAAAAGTGTGATGGTAAAGAAAGTAACCAAATTGTTGATTTCACAACACAATTGAAATAAAGCATAATCTGGCTTCCATGTCATGCAACGGATGAAATTCAGATCCTAGAAACTGGTTTCGACATCACAACACCACTAAGTGTTGTCATGACACCACTGCATAACTCTGTTTTCCTAACTAACATTTATTACTAGCTTTTTTTTAGTTTAATTATACTAGAATTCTTGTTTTTTACCTTATTGCTTAGTAGAAATATGTTATAACTCTTAAATATTTTATTCTTTTCTTCTAATGCATAAATAGGTCACATGGATCCTCTTATGTACCACCACCAAGAGAGAAATATCAATTTGCATATTGTACGAGGGACCTCAGCAAAAATAGATTATCAAATAGCCAATTTCAATGTAAGTGCTTCAAGCCTAGCGATTGAATTCCAAGAAAGAGACATGGATAAATATTTGCAACAACTACAGCCGTATACTTTTATCCAAGAGTAGGGATGTGATCCTTTAATGAGAAATTGTAAAGGAATATGGGAGAATGCAACAGAAGAAGAATAGACCAAATTTTGTTTGCCATCTAAAAAGCTGTAACATCCCAAAAATCAGGTCTTAGTAGAATCGGGTTTGTGAATCGAGAGAGTGATCATGCCTTAATTTTTTTAAAAATTATCTATGCATTTTTTAGGAAATAAATGAGGTATTGGTTTGTTGGTTAAGTGTTAGTGTAACCTTTCTTGAAACCCAAGTTTAAATCCCTTCTCTCGCATCATTTTTATTATTTTACAAATTTTACCTTAAACCCTAGTATGTGACATGCCATGTTTTTTAAGATAAATATTTCAAATTATATCAAGAATGAGTTATTGGTTTGATGTTTAAACAATAGTGAATTTATCCCTGAGGTCATAACTTCAACTCCCTTCCCATGCAAATAATGTAAATTTTTTTTGACAAAAACCCATGTTTTAATGTGTGGGCCATCCAAGCCAAGTTAACCTAGGTATAAATATCAATTTTTCACTAATAATATGCCTTTAATCCTCCTCCTCATTACCCTAGCCATTCCTCTCCTCCTCTCTTTCTCTTTGATTTTAATTTGTTTTCCTTTCCTCCATTGTTGTCGTCGCCTACACCTAGTTTTACCATCTCTTTCTTTTACTTTTTCTTTTTGCCACAAGATTTGTTAACATATTTCCCACCATATTGCTGTCATTTTTCCTCATTAAAATTAGCCCCAAATCTTAAATCTTGAACTCCAAAGTCGATCCCAAACATTGCCAAGAAAGTGCCATTGTCATTTCTCTCGACTAGCTTGGGTAAGGTCTCTTGTCTCTTCAATTTCTTAATTAATCTTATCCATTAAAAACCTAAATTTCTAGATCTGGAATTTGGGGGATTTTAAATGATTTCAAAGGTATTTTTCTAGAATTTAATGAGATCTCAACCCATTTTAAAATTCAACCCCAATTTTGTCCACCATGGGTAGTGGTGCTTGCACCTATAGGTAAAAAAAAGGGGTTGTTTTGTTTCTTGGTTCTTGCCTATATTTTTCCAAAATTAATTTGAGTTCTTGAACCCTCATAATCATCTTTTAAACCTATTTCAATTAAGGGAAAATTTCCTTGATCGATTGGCCATTCGAAACCCAAAAATCGTGAAGCTTAAGTGCAATTAAGGGTAACTAGTTTATTATTTCGACATAGTTATTGGTTGAAGGTTATGAATTGATTAAATGAAGGAATTTAATCATTAACTAGCTACTAATTTTTTGGTATATTATTGAATTAGGTGCTGACTCAACTACCCCAAATCATCCGTAAAGGCGAAGAACGATTGTACGTATTGTTTGCATCAATACAGTGTAAAGAATCTAACTAGTTTGGAAACAAAAAGTAGTTATAATTTCAACGATTAGTTTGAACTCATAAGTGGGTGTTTGAGATCTGGTTTAATGTTAAATTTATTTAATTTATACAGAATTTTGGTTTAGGTTCGTTTAAGGAATAATTAAGGAAAATTGAAAGATTCCCTAGTCTGCTGCGAAGAAGCGAAAAATAAAGTGTTGATCCTAAACTCATAAAATGGTTTGAAAATGTTAAATATCATGTTATATATGATAAATTAGCTTGCTGATTGGATTGTCTTAATAACCAAATTATTAATTTTTTGAGTGGCCGAACTAGGTATGTTTCGAGCCTTAAAAGATTGACATGTTGGAAAAATTGCTAGTTTGATAGTATGGATGTTTGATTGAGTTTGTAATTGCATATTTGAGTTATGGGATATGAGAATGCTTGACTGAATGATATAATGTGTTGATATATTAAGCTTATGTATGATTCAAACATATGCGATATTTCTTATATTGTGTACTGAAATGGGTGTTATTTATGCACAATGAAAATCAATAAAGTATGTGAAATTGAACGATATTGATTGATACCAACACAATGGTAATTTGAAAGATTGGAATACTGTTTCCATCTACTGAAAGTATGTGATTATTGAGGACATGCTGAGCATGTCAAATGAATGTGAAAAGTATGGAGATGATTATGTATGAGATTGTGTTACATATTGTATATGCATTGGGTTGGGATTTTTTTGGTTGACGGAGGAGTTTCGTGGAGAACAGACGGTATATTAAGTTTTCATTATTCGTAGTCAGTGCACTGCACCTGGAGTACCGAGGGGAATTGCGACTTATCGTATTTTTATTGGCAGCTTATCTGCATTCTTTCGGGTAGAATTTTTTGCATATTGTTATCAGTGGTTTTAACCACAACGGGTTTTAGCCCATAATTTTTTTGAGTTCAGATGACGAGTTCTAGGGAACTCGTGGTGGCAACGAATGGTATGGGTAGGAACCTTTTTGTATTAGTTTAACTTCGAGCTTTTTTAAAAAGAAGAGCGACAAGCAAACGGTTTTTCTAGAACAACACTATTAACAATAAAATGAATCCTAAGTATACACGACCTAATGAATGAATGCTTTTAAGATAACTCAAAGTACAACTACGATTTTCTCTAAAATGAGTTTATTTAAGGTCTTCAAAAGTAACGTATGTTCGGTTAGCCATTTCAGTGACTAATGTAGCCTTCTCAATTTAGCCATAATGTCTAGGCCAGGTTTGGGAGGTTACATTTAATGGTATCAGAGCCTTGGTTCAAAAATTTGGACTGAGTTTTTAAATCTACTTAAGTAAGTCTGCATGCATGCATACATGAAAGAGGTGAAAACTGAGAGGTTAGGGATGATACAATGTCTCAAGCGATAATGGGAGTCTTAGAAAAGGGTTTCAAGATTATGGTTGAAAGGACTAATATGGAGAGAGAGAGAGAGAGAGAGTAAATTCTTAGAGTTCAAAAGAAAAGGAAAAGAATAAAGTCTGGAAAAGGAAAGAGTCTGCTTCCACTAGACCAAATCCATGTCCTTTAAAGTGGGCCAGATGAGTCAGACGTCAACGAAAGGTTGTAGTAGTTATTACTAGAGAAACTGTTAGTTTAGCTAGGATTCCGATTTGTAGATATTGTGGCAAGCATAATCCAATAGAGTTTCTATCAAAATTGAGAATTCGGGCAAAGGAATTTGTTAGTAACGTTTCCGTAATTAGGTTTGCAAGATATATGTTGGGAATGTAAGGAGATGTATTATCTGGAATTGTGTAGGAATCAGAGTTACGCAGCGAAAGCTTGGTGGCCCAATTTGAAGGAAAAGGGGTAATAGATTTTGTGACAAAGAAAATTTCGAAGATGAAATTTCTTTAAGGAAGGGAGATTTGTAACATCCCAAAAATCGGGAGTTAGTAGAATCGGGTTTGTAAATCGAGAGAGAGTGATCATGCCTTAATTTTTTTAAAATTATCTACGCATTTTTAGGAAATAAATGGGGTATTGGTTTGTTAGTTAAGTGTTAGTGTAACCTTTCTTGAAACCCATGTTCAAATCTCTTCTCTCGCATCATTTTTTTTATTTTGCAAATTTTTCCTTAAACTCTAGTATGTAACGTGCCTTGTTTTTTAAGATGAATATTTCAAATTATATCAATAATGAGTTATTGGTTTGATGTTTAAACATTAGTGAATTTATCCTTGAGGTCATAACTTCAATTCCTTTGCCATTCAAATAATTTAATTTTTTTGACAAAAACTTATTGTTTTAATGTGTGGGCCATCCAAGCCTAGTTAACCTAGGTATAAATATTAAATTTTCACTAATAATCAGCCTTTAATCCTCCTCCTCATTTCCCTAGACGTTCCTCTCCTCCTCACCTTTTCTTTGATTTTAATTTGTTTTCCTTTCCTCCATTGTTGTCGTCGCCTACACCTAGTTTTATCATCTCTTTCTTTTTACTTTTTCTTTTTGCCACAAGATTTGTTAACATATTTCCCACCATATTGCTGTCATTTTTCCTCATTAAAATCAGCCTCAAATCTTAAATCTTGAACTCCAAAGTTGATCCCAAACATTGCCAAGAAAGTTCCATTGTCGTTTCTCTCGACTAGCTTGGGTAAGGTCTCTTGTCTCTTTAATTTCTTAATTAATATTATCCACTAAAAACCTAAATTTCTAGATCTATAATTTGGGGAATTTTAAATGATTTAAAATTCATTTTTCTAGAATTTAATGTGATCTCAAACCGTTTTAAAATTTAGCCCCAATTTTGGCCACTATGGGTGGTGGTGCATGCACCTATGGGCAAGAATAGGGGTTGTTTTGTTTCTTGGTTCTTGCATATATTTTTCTAGAATTAATTTGAGTTCTTGAACCCTCCTAATAATCTTTTAAACTCATTTCAATTAGGGAAAAATTTTCTTCATCGATTGGCCATTCAAAACGCACAAATCGTGAAGCGTAACTGCAATTAAGGGTAACTAGTTTGTTATTTCGACATAGTTGTTGGGTAATGGTTATGAATTGATTAAATGAAGGAATTTAATCATTAATTAGCTACTTATTTTCCAGTATATTATTGAATTAGGTGCTGACTCAACCACATCAAATCATCCGTAAAGGCGAAGAACGATTGTACGTACGGTTTGCATCAATACAGTGTAAAGAATCTAACTAGTTGGATTCAAAAAATAGTTCTAATTTCAATGATTGGTTTCAACTCATAAGTGGGTGTTTGGGAGCTGGTTTAATGTTAAATTTATTGAATTTATACTGAATTTTGGTTTAGGTTTGTTTAAGAAATTATTAAGGAAAATTGGAAGATTCCCTAGTGTGCCGCGATTAAGTGAAAAATAAGGTGTGGATTCTAAACTCATAAAATTGTTTGAAAATGTTAAATATCATGTTATATATGATAAATTAGCTTGATGATTGTATTGTCTTAATAGCCAAATTATTGATTTTTTTAGTGGTCGAACCAGGTATGTTTTGAGCCTTAAAAGATTGACATGTTGGCAAAATTCCTAGTTTGATATTATGGATGTTTGATTGAGTTTGTAATTGCATATTTGAGTTATGAGATATGAGAATGTTTGACTGAATGATATAATGTGTTGAGATATAAGCTTATGTATAATTGAAATGCATGAGATGGTTTTCTATATTGTGTACTAAAATGGTTGTTATTTATGCACAATGAAAATCAATAAAGTATGTGAAATTGAACGATATTGACTAATACCAACACAATGATAATTTGAAAGATTGGAAGACTGTTTCCATTTACTGAAAGTATGTGATTATTGAGGACATGCTGAGTATGTCAAATGAATGCGAAAAGTATTAAGATATGATTATGTATGAGATTGTGTGACATATTGCATATGCATTGGGTTGGGATTTTTTTTGTTGACAGAGGAGTTCCATGGAATACTCGCGGCATATTAAGTCCGCATTATTCGTAGTCAGTGCACTGCACCTGGAGTACCGAGGGGAATGACGACTTATCGCATTTTTACTGGCAGCTTGTCTGCATTCTTTCTGGCAGAATTTTCTGCATATTGTTATCAGTGGTTTTAACCACAACGAGCTTTAGCCCATAATTTTTTTGAGTTTGGATGACGAGTTCTAGGGAACTCGTGGTGTGTAGTGGATGGTATGGGTAGGAATCTTTTTGCATTAGTTTAACTTCAAGTTTTGTTTAAAAGAATATGGACAAGCAAACGGTTTTTCTAAAACAACACTGTCAACAGTAAAATGAATTCTAAGTATACACAACCTAATGAATGAATGCTTTTAAGCTAACTCAAAGTAAAACTACGATTTTCTCTAAAATGAGTTTATTTAAGGTCTTTAAAAGTAATGTAAGTTAGCTTAGCCATTTTGATGGCTAATGTAGCCTTTTCAATCTAGCCATAACGTCTAGGCTAGGTTTGGGAGGTTAGAAGAGCCTACAATAATTCCTATAGTGAAGGAATTTTATCTAGCATTGAAACAAAAGGAAGCAACCAGACCATTCTACGATATACGATCTGTTGTGAAGGTCAAAGGGGTCAATGTTCCAGTATTTGAGATGAGTATTTGTCAACTTTATGATACGCCACATTATTGTCGTGACTATCTTTATAAAATAGATATGATGAATTTTAAAAATATAGACACGGAGGAGATATTGAGATTCTTAAAGAAATGGAAGTAGATGTGGACATATCGGACAAGAACAACAATACCTAAAACATTCAATCAAGAATTAATGACACCAAAAGCCAAGATATGGATGAAATTCGTTTGTTCAAGAATATGGCCTACAATAGAAATTTCCAAAATTAGTCTAGTCCATGCTATCATAACATATGGGATACTCCAAAAGAAACAAATATGAATTGGCTCATGGATATACAAGAATATGGTTGGATGTACAAGAAATCTGGGAAAGAGAATATTTTCCCCCATTTAATTACAGAATTATGTAGAAGAGCAAGAGTTCCTATCGAGCGGTTGGATAAGACCATGAATCCCCCAAGGAATTTGCTTGGAGATGACGTATTCAAGCTGTTTACCCTTCTACAGATAAAGCAAAAGGAAGAAAGGAGAAAAAGAGGATTTCAAGAAGATGATGAATAATATTTATAGTTCATTTAGTAAGGATTTTAATTTTTAGTAGTAGATGAATTTAGGAAAATTATATTTGTTTCTTATTATTAAGGATGCGTATTTTTTTAATGAATTGAATATTTCTTTTATGTTTCTAATAAGGGTTGTATTAATTTTTTAGGATAATTTTATTTTTTTTTAGGATTAGGGACAAATATAGATTTTTAGTTGTTTTGTAGTTTGTTTAAGCTTTCTATATAGGAACCCCAAACAAAGGAGACACAAACAAGTTGAACTATCAATGAGTACAGGAGGAAGCACCCACCAATAGCCAATAGAACGACCACGATCAATTGAGTAACTTTTTTCCTTATATTTTTAGGGCTACACATTGGGGACAATGTGTTAACTAAAGTGTGAGGGGTAACATAGAAAATTTGTCTAAATTTTTATGTTTTCCTTTTGGTTTTTCTTGTCAATTCTGTGCTTGAACTTTTAGAAATACAACTGATTTGTTAGGAGCATGTACCATAGGTTGCATGTGTTTATGAATAAATTCAGCATGATAATAGGTGATTTTAAATTTTTTACTATTAGACTGGTAAGTTCTATATGTTACACTGTAAATAGACATTAAGCAATTAGTTGTACTAAATGATATAGAAATTACAAGAAAATAAGCATGCTAGTATGAATGATAAATGTCTGAATTTGAGTTTGTTTGATTGATTAAATTTGTGCTTATTGAGATACTTAGATATGACATAAGGCATGTTTGGAACACATCCAGAGCAAAAAATTTGACCTATATTTACTCACCTTTTGTACCAATTTTTGAGCCTGTAAACGCTTATTGTTGAACCTTATTACAAAACCTGAGCCTGAGACATTAATTTGTATTTTCCATCTTTCATTGGTCCTGAATTGCACGACTATATACACCTGGCCATACGTATTGAGGGTTAAGTAGATACACCATGATGGATTTTGCAAAAACAGAGTGAAATAGGAAAGATTGGTGTGATATAGGAACTATAGGTTAGCTTAAAAAGTGAAGAACAAAATAAAAAAATAAAAAAATCAATACGAGTAGAAATAGTTCTTGAAAAGTAAAAAAAGCATTTGTAAGTAAGATGAATTGAAAAAGAAAGTGACAAAGTCACGAAAATAAGAAAAACTCGTTCATTAGTGCACAAAAAACTCGTAGGCTAGTCGTAGTTACTATGTCATGCTTTGATCTCCTAAGTGGAGAAACAAGAAAGGTGAGAGGAGAAATAAGGAGCTAAGCGGGTAAGGGTCTCTAAAAGGGAAGAATAGGGATCAATACGATGTGCTAAACTATTTTCATGCTTGTCACCATTTTTTATGCTTACTATTTTTGAATTCCATGATTGTCCTAATCCTCAAAACGTTACAGGCCAAAAAGTCCTATGTGACCTAAGTCTCCTTATGCATAAGACATAAAGTGCTATTTGTATTCTGCTAGGATAATCAAATTATTTGTATGATTTTTTGATGGAATCCTACATACGAGACCCTTAATGTTTATGTACTTTGTAATGTACTGAACCTAGAAGTTTGACGTCAGAAGTGGTAAATCATTTAATCATCATGTCAAGATTATTTGTAAAGATGAAAAGTTTAGTCATGTGCTCCAAATTCAATGCTTGTATTATATTTGCTAAAGGGTTGTCTTTTCTATTTCTTGTTTTTGTTTGTGTTGCTTGAGGACAAGTAATAACTTAAATGTGGGGAAGTTTGATCTGTCGTAATTCAGTGTAGCAAATTAAACTAATTTTCACACTGTAGGAGCTTGAAATTAAGCATTATCATTAGGATTTAATTATGTTTTAGTAAGTTTTGTTAGAGTCAAATAAAATATGCAAATCGAGTCTTTCATTGACCTTAAGGGCTGAATGAGGCCAAAGGGTGAGCTAACGTACTTTGTGAGAGAGTAGGAGACCATTAGAAGACGTGCTACATCAATACTAATCACTATGTCGCAACACAGAGTATGTGATGTCGCAATATAAGGAGCAGAATGAAGAAATTCTAAGACTACCTTCGATGTTGGGACATAGGCTGAGGATGTCACGACTAACCCCTGAAGCCATCTCGAAGAAGAGCATACTAACTACTATGCCATGACACAGGTTCTGGTGTGTCCTGACATCAATGACAGAAAATAATTATAAGACAGGGGCATTCTGGTCAGCACAATCCAACTTAAAGCTCGGGAACGTCAACTGACCTAGGGTTAAGGACGACGACCACCTAAAATCTATAAATAGGCTCCTTTGGGACCTGTTTTAGACAATAATTCCTTAGCTTAGAATTTCCCTCTTAAATATAGTTTAGTTTTTCTCTTGTTCTTAGGTTTTAGTTTACTTCCATTTTGTCTTTATTTTATTTCGAGAGATCCAATTTGTGAATGCAATCAGATGTTGTGGATTCGTTCTTGCTCTTAATACAAATCAGGCATATTTCCTAAATCATATATTTTTGATTCACTCATTATTTTTATCTTTTATATTGATTTTATATTATTTACAAAAACCATAAGGAATTAATCCCTCTATGGAGGATTAGCGAATGGAGGTATGATGAATTAACTGTTTTGTAGGTTTACTTAACGGATCAACTATTTGAGAAAGGAAGAACATGAAACAAACCTTATGCTTGATGACCCTAGGAAGTTATCAAGGTGGGAATTAACCCAAAATTTGTATGGCCCATTCATGAAGGCCTTAACCCTGAGCCTTAAAATTTGATCTAGCACTAGCCTCCCTTGGGTACGATACTCGGAGTACTCACCTACTCCGTTGTAACTATATAACAATTGGACTTGTATAGTTGTGAATATCACCTCATTTATATATCTTTTATTGGTGTATTCACACGCTAGACGTTAGTACGTCCGAAGGTGGTCAACAGGATGAGTAATACTAGGTCATAACCAGTTCATATCAAAAGGAATTGTTCCTAGTACCTGCATCATTTTGTTAGAGATTAACTACCATATCACGTAAATCAAATATTATTTCATAAACTTCCCTTATGAGTCATTTCATGATTTTCAAAATCTATATTACCATAAGAATCCAATTTTTAGTCTTTGGATAGGTGGTTGGTTCTATTGGTACCTTTCTATTTTGAGTCATACACTACAATAACAAAAAATAAAAGATGTTAGTAAAAAAATTAAAATAACGATAGTATCTATAATTTACATATTTCCTATTTATTCTACTAAAACGTAAAAATTAAAATTAATTTAGTAAAGTTGCCTCTCTGGCAACAGCGCCAATAACTTAACCGCCTCTTGACGTACCAACGTCCAGACTATGAATACTGCAACTAAAGATGTGAGAATGAGACGGTGTCCACAAGTATACGGGTTAGGTTGTAATATAGTTACAACGAAGTAGGTGAGTACTCCGAGGATCGTACCCAAGGGAGGCGAGTACTAATTTAAAGTTAACCAAAATGCAAATAGAATTAGTTAGTAATATAAATAAACTATATTACGATAAAACATAAAGAGAATTTTTGGGGTTTTGATAAGAAAAATAATAAAAATAGCATAAATAAAAGAAACTTCAAAAAATTAACTTATAAACCAAATCAGATCTAGACATGGGTGACTAGCTCGCTTCGGTTATCATAACTAATTCCTATTTTGGGTTCTATTCAATCAACTAGTCGTTACCTTAGTAGCATATCTTGCTCTTCCACTAAACTAACGAGTCAGCACGAGCTACTTATCTCTTGATCTCACTATCCAAACCAATTCGGGGCTACGATTTTCACGGATAGGTCAAACCAATTTTGGGTTACTTCCCACCTAAATAACTTCTTAGGGTCGTCAAGCCTAAGGTTTTAGTTCTTTCTCTCACATCGGTGAAGAAAACCCTACATAGTAATAAGTTAACCACACCTGCACTCAGGATTAGTTTCTTGTGGAATCCATAATCATCATAAACTTGATAAGCAAGATATGCATAAAAATTAAATCAATAATAGAGTTTAGAGAATCATGTCTGTATTTAATAGATGAAGTGCAAAAAATCCACTAGTTCTTGATCGTGTTTACAAATCATGTTCCACGAAGAACTTAAAATAGAAAATAAATGAAAATAACCCTAAGGCCTAAAACAAAGCAAAACTAAAAACTAAAATTATAGAGAAAAACCTAGAATATAAAAAGTTGTCTTAAACTAGAGCTAAATGTAACAGCCCGATTTTAAGCCTAGTCGAAACTGTGGTTTCGGGACCACAAATCCGATGAGGAAAAATTTATTTCTTATTATATTTTTATGGTCTAAAATTTGATGGAAAGATTTCGTGAAAATTTCGTTCAAAAATTTCGACGTTTGAGCACTCAATTTAGTCAAAAGGGCTAAATTGTAAAAAGTGCAAAAGTTGAGTTCTAGAAGTTAGAGGTGTCAAATTGCTATAAATTTTAAATTTGAGGTCCTTAAATGGTAATTAGACCATTGGTTATGTTATGGACAAAAATGGACATGAAATAGGTGAAATAGGATATTTTTAAGTTAAGGGTATTTTGGTAATTTGGTAATTAAAACAAATTAAAAAGACAAAATATGGTCAAAATCATCATCTTCTCCATGAATGCTGGCCGAATATCATGTGGACTCCATGGCTAGGGTTTGTTCATTCTTTCAAGCTTCATGGTAAGCCCATTCTAGCCCCGTTTTTCTTGTTCTTTATATTTTTAGAATCCCGGTAACTTGCTTAAGCTATTTCTATCATTAATTCGAGCTAGAAATTATGTTTGAAAAATTACCCATAGATGAAAAGTGTGAATTTTGATGTTTCATGATAGAATATGAAGCTTAGAATTATGTTAAACGATTTTTGCTAAACGATTTTCAGCGAAAACGAGTGAAACAGTATAATTGTTAAAAATTATTATTGTTAATAAGTGCACTTTAGAGCAAGAATTTGATGTTGCTATAGAAGGAAAAATTGTTCAGCATGTCATGAAACATAAGAAAAAGGAATAAAATTTAATTTCTGAGCCTAGGGGCAAAATCGTAATTTTGTGAAATTTTAGGGGCAAAAATGTAATTTTCCAAAATGTGATTTTTGGACTGGATTGAATAATTTGAATGTAAAATAAGTTAAATGTGTTATTATAAGTTAAGAAAGACAAGGAATTGACTTTGATTAGTGAAAAAGAAAAAAAATGAGAAAAAGTGAGAAATTTACTGATTGAATATTCGGAATAAAAAGGGATACGAATGAAGTGATAGAAATGATCACATGTGTGACATGGACTGTGTGTAGGTCACTATGTGAAAGTGAAAGTGATGGTCACGTGTGTAGTACTATGTGTAGGCTACTACGTGTACCGGAATGAAAGGTTGTATGTGTAGTACTATGTGAAGGCTACTACGTGTATCGAATGATAATAGTTAAATGAGTGGTACTATGTGCAAACCACCGAATGTTCGCTATTATACCGACATGTTTAATGGGATATGAGAAATTGCAAACCAATAAGAATATGTGATTGAAATGCGATGAGTTGAAAAAGAGTCACTGGAGTGATGAAGTTTTGTACCGTGCTTACAAAATAAATTGTTATAGTGTTATGTGAATAAGTGAATTTGAAACAAAACAAATTTGGATAGTGATAGTGACATTAGTTTGAAAAATCACCAAAAATTATAAGAATTGAATTAGTGTTTGAGTTAGATATGGAATTAAAGCTTAATGAGTCTATTTTTACATAAAAGAAACAGAGAAAGCAAAAGAGTTATACATTTTGAGATATTTGAATTTTAGTGGGGCACGGTCGGATTGATTTCAAAATCCCCTGTTCTGACTTTGGAAAATAATTAAAAATTGTAAAAAAAATAATTGTGAGTTATAATTTATATGCTTAGAATTATTAATGAGTCTATTTTCAAAGGAAACAAACGGAAATATCATCCGAAATCTGTACAATGAGATAATTTATTTTTATTGAAGAGAGGTCAGAGATGTTGAGTAGTGAAATAGGGGAATATTTAAAGAATAAATTGTACTAATTGGCCAAGTCAAAAATTCTGAAAATTTTATGGTAAGAATACATGTGAGTCTAGTTTCGGGGAAAATTAACGAAACTTAATTTTGAGCTCTGTAGCTTCAGATAAAAATGATTTAATGACTCTGACTCAAATAAATAGCTTTGAATTTAAATATAAGTGAATAGTGAAATTATGTATAATGCTAATTAAGCATGTTTTATACATAAAGGATATGGAATGGAGAAGAGGAGGAGGATAATAAAATGTATGAATGAATTGTGTATAAATGGTCATATGCCCGATTATAATCTGTAAATGTTAAATTGAATGGTTAATATGTATTGATACTGAAGGACTATTGCGGTATTGAAAAGCAATTGATCAAATGTTTAAGAAATTTAGTCATGATATCTATATGTGTGAAAATAATGATATATGGATGATTATATCATTGAGGTTGCATTGATTAATTCGGTTTATGTGATAAAAATGTCAAGAACATTTGTCTTTGATATGTGATGATCATGTAATGCCATGAAAATTTGTTTATTTGTGTGGTTTAAAATGTATCTATATTTTGTTATATAACTTATTTTGTAATCTATTTTACAAATGATAAAAATTAATTCGGTTACTATGTGAGATGAATTATGATTTGTGAAGCATATCTATATTCGGCAATAATGGATAAAATATATTTATGTCATGGGTGAATGGTTAAACACTTGGGTTAGTCTAAAGTGTATATTTAGTAAGGTTTGTTGGAAAAGAAATAACAGGTTTTGGTTTATATCGAATAGAGAAAATTTGTACTATCTTTGTAGCTAATTTTGTTAGCTTTGTAGGAGATGAATGGATAATGTATATATATGTGACAATTAGCTTACTAGATAGTGAGTAATTGATATATTACATTAGTTAAAAAGGAAAATTTGACGATATGAGAATATGTAATGATACGGATAAATTCAGGTACTCAGGACGAATTCAACAAGTAAGTGAAAATTTATAAATTCATACGACGAGGAAGTGAAAGATTGTGAGTATATTTAGCCAAGAAAACCCTAATTAACGACTCGAGAATAACAACTTGAAAGTTTTAATTTAGATGAAATTTTACAACTTGGTTTACTACGGTTAAAAGTGTATATGTTCTCGTAATACCTCGTACCCTATTCCGGCATCGAATACGGGTAAGGGGTGTTACACTAAATGAGCCTATTTATTAAATTACTGTAGATGTTGTCCTCAACCCTAGCTTAGTTGATGCTCTCGTATTTAATTTCCATTGTGCGGACAAAAATGCCCCTAACTCATAATTAACCCCCATAGGGCTGGTGTTACAACACCCTAGTGTCTGTGTCACGACATTAAAGGCAATATGCTTAGCTTTAGAGGTGTGTCGTAACATTCCATTGCTTTGTCGTGACACCGAAGGTAGACTTGAAATTCTTGTATTCTGCTCCTTATGGTTCGACATCAAACTCCCCATGTTACAACACAGTGACCAGCTTTGAGTTTCTGAGCCTTTGAATGGTCTCCTGCACACTTATTGAGTATGTTAGCTAGCCTTTGGGCCTCATTTAGCCCCTAAGGTCAATAAATGGCCTAAAATACACTTTTTTATTGAATTCAAACTAAAATAGGAAAACTTAATTAAAACATAATAAAATTGATTGTGTTCAAGCTCCTTAAGTGCGAAAACTAGTTGAATCTACTACACTGAATTACAATAGATCAATGTTCTTTTCAGATAACCCCCTTTATGGCCAAAAAGAGTGGTGTCTCATCCCTTAAACCACCATTAAGTTGCTGATTTTTCTTATTTTTTCACCCTTTTTCCAAAAATATTTAGGAATAATCAATCCCCATCGTTCGGCAACTTAGATTTGTCAATTAGGATGTGTAAATGTGGATATTTCCAGGTTAATGTGTAGTTTTGATTTCATTAACAAGGAAGGTGTTGGTTGAATAAACTGGGTTTTCTACTTGTTGATAAGCTACTGATTTTTCTGTATTATGTTGTGCTAGGTACTGATATAAATGCCCTAGACCAGTAGTGAGACGTTCACCCTTCGTGCCCTCGCTTCGTACTAAATCAGTGCAAGTGAGGTGACCAATTTGGGTTGCGTAATTAAGATATGGTAACATTGATTTGGTTGAACCCTTAGAGGGTGTCTTAAGGTTGGTTTAATAGCATTCTAACTCAATTAATATTTTATTTTTATTTAGGTGCAATTTTCGTCTAAGGGAGGAAGCGCGCACTTTGCAAAGTAGTACTGCGATTCTACGATTTTAAGGTGAGGTTTCTAACTTGTTAAATTAAGCATTAAAATTATATTTTTAATGTCTAACTTATTAAGCTTTTTGGCTGTCTTATTCAAATTGTTAGATAAGTGATTTGAAGGTGGCTGAATTAGGTACGTTTCGAGCCCTAATTAAGTAGCACGAATGCAAAATTTTTATAGAAGACTGATTAACTGTATAATTGGTGTTGGAATGATATGTAATGTTTTATTTTGATATTAAATGTTACTAGTTGTATGTATAGCATGTGTTTTTATGGAATGATAATTGGATGCCTGAATTGTATACTTGAGTGAAATGCCATGGAATGAACTAATTGAAAGCTTGTTATACATAGACTGAAAAATTCTTTTATAGCATGTTACATTTTCATTGAAATGATTATGATATCGGGACATGATGAAATGCCATTGAATTGATTGTGAAACCAAATGCATGATAAATATGCCATTGAATGGAATTAAATGAGACATTGAAAGCATGTAAAACATGCCACTGAAATGAGATTGAAATGAAAGCATGTACTTTCTTGTACCTTGTATGACATAATGCATGTGCATGGGGTGGGTTACTGTGATTGACGGAGAAGTTCCGTGGAGCACTAACGGTAGATTAAGTCCGCATTAATGTTGTCAGTGCATTGTACTAGAAGTACTGAAGAGAATGGAAATTATTATCGTATATTGATTGGCAGTCTAAACTCTTTGTTTATAATAGTGGTTTAACCACATTGAGCTCTGCTCGCAATGTTTGGAGATTAGAAAAAGGGTTGAAGTGTAGCAGATGGATAGGTCGAAATCTTTTTTGCATTGTATCATGCCATGTCATACTCAAATGTTATTGATTTATGTTGCATATTGTATTAAATTAATTAATCTTATCCGTATGTTTGATGGTGTGTTTACACTGTTAAAGACTCACACTGGGCTGTTTAGCTCACCCCATAGTTTCAAACATCTCAAGTAATGCTCGAGACTAGGATCAGACACGACATACGAACATACGATAGACTTCGGATTGGACATTTATTTTGCTTAGGTTTTGTTAAGATTTATTTGGTTTTTGGACTGTAAAATTATTTGGACTTTGGTTTGGGTTCTTCTTTGTTTTAGGGTTTTCATCCATACATACTTGAAGTTGATCAGATTTAAATATTCATGTTGAAACCAGACAATGCATGATACTTGACTTAACTAAAATCTTTCAAAAAATGAGTTTTTTGCTGCAATGAAAAATGATAAAATTTTTGTTGAATGAAATGACGAGCAATATGTTTTCTAAAACTTCACTATCACCAGAAAATGACTTAAAGACGGATGGGTTAAGTAAGGAACATTTTCCAAATTAACTAAAGATAAAAATTGTGGTATTTTTAAAAAGAAGGTAGATAAGGTTTTCAAGGAAAGATAGGTCAGTTAGTCACATCGGTGGCTAACATAATCTTCACAATTCGGCCATAACGTCTAGGCCGGGTTGTGGAGGTTACAGATACACTTCAGGTTCAATTCTTTTGAGGATTTCATACAAACCTATAAATCTCGATCCGAGCTTCTTTTTTTCCAAAACACAGAACCTTTTTCCACGATGAAACTCTCCTAAATACCTTACCGCCAATTTGAAATTCAATGCCTTTTCCTTTTAAATTAGCATAAGATTTATATTGATCTGAGGCAATTTTAAAACAATCTTGAATAAGCCGTACTTTTTCTTCTCTCTCACTTATCAATTTTGTTCCTGTTAGCTTTTTTTCACTCAACTTTGACCAGCACAAAAGAGTTCTGCATTTACGACTGTATAAAGCAACGCAATGTGCTATTTTAAGGCTCGACCGATAGCTTTTGTTGTAAGCAAATTCAGCAATGGTAAGAATCTTTCCCAGCTGTCTTTAAATTCAAATACTCAACAACGTGACATATCTCCAAGTATCTGAATCACTCATTCTGATTACCCGTTAGTTTGAGGATGAAGGGCTGTACTGAAATTCAATTTTCTACCCAGGTCTTTGTGTAACTTACCCCAAAATCTGCAAGTAAATCTCAGGTCTTGGTCTGAAATGATAGACAATGGCACGTCATGTAATCTCAAAAACTCAGAGATGTAAATTTCAGCTAGTTTCTTGAATGAATAGTTTCTTCCAAAAACAATGAAGTATGTTGATTTGGTCAATCTGTTAATTATTACCCAGATTACATCCTTTTTTTTGGCATTAACGGCAATGTTGAAACAAAATCCATAATGACTCGCTCCCATTTCCATTCTGTAATCATTATAGGTTGTAATAAACCTGATGGGACATACAAGTATCTGAATCACTCATTCTGTAAACATTTTACCACAAATTTAGAGAGCTTTCTTTTCATTATGAGCTACCAGTACAACAGTTTCAAGTCATTATACATCTTATTGCTACTCGAATGTACCATACATGCACTATTGTGAGCTTCATGCAGAATGTCTTGTTTCAACTTTGAATTATTCAGTACACACAAACATTTCTGAAAATATAAATTATTATTATCTTCAACAAAGAACCTAGAAGTCTGATCGTTTTTAACAAGTTTTTATTTTGCTTGCAATTCAGAACCATCTTTCTACATGTCCTGGATTTTTTGAAGAAATACAATTTTAGCCCTTAACTCGGCTAAAATAGAACCATATCACTCCAAAATCAAACAAGCATTCATTTCCTTTAAAGCATATAGAGGTTTTCGAATCAGGGCATCAACTACAATATTAGCCTTACCCAAATGATTTTCGATAATCAAATCATAATTTTTAAGCAATTCCAGCCACCTGCACTATCTCAAATTTAAAACTTTCTGTGCCGGTAAGTATTTAAGACTATTATGATCAATGAAAACGTGACACTTTTCCCTATAAAAGTAATGTCTCCAAATATTTAGAGCAAACACAAATATAGCCAATTTTAGATCATGTGTAGGATAATTCTTCTCGTGTGGCTTAAGTTGTCAGGAAAAATAAGTAAGCACTTTTCCTTCATGCATCAATACACAAACCAAATCATTAAGTGAAGCATCACTAAAAAATACCAATTTTTTCCCAGATTTAGGCTGAGTCAAAACGACTCTTATGTTAACATTGCTTTCAACTATTCAAACTCTACTAGCATTTGTTTGACCAAATAAATGTGACATTTTTATGTAGCAATTTTGTTCATGGAAGGGCTATCATCGAGAATCCTTTAACAAATTGTTGACTATATCTGGCTAATCCGAGAAAACTTCACACTTCTGTTATATTCTTTAGAGGTTTCTAGTTCACAATTGTTGAGATTTTATTTGGATCAACTTGGATATCTTCAGTCGATATCACGTGGCCCAAAAAAACACTTCTCATAGCTAGATTTCAGATTGTTGAATTTGGCATATAATTGTTTTTCTCGCAAATTCTGCAATACGGTCCTCAAATGTCGATCATGATCATTTTCATCTTTCGAATAAATTAGTATGTCATCAAAAAATACAACTACAAACAAGTCTAGATACAGCTAGAAAATTCTATTCATCAAATCCATAAAAATGGCTTCAGCATTAGTAAGCCCAAACACCAATACTAGAAACTCATAATGTCCGTATCGAGTTTGGAAAGTGATTTTCGACACATTTGGTTCTTTGACTCTGAGTTGATAATAACTCGATCAAAGATCAATTTTTGAAAATAAGTTACTCCTTTAAGCTGATCAAACAAATCATCGATAAGAGAAACTGTATATTTGTTCTATATTGTCACATTATTCAACTACCGATAATTGATACATAATGTAACATCTGGTTTCTGTTATTGACCTAAAATTAGGGAAATGTAAGATTAAATTGAAAAGACTAGTAAATTGTCAGACCTCGTTTGGACATTCAAATTTTTTAGTGTCTGAATTGTGATTAGTTAAATTCCAATTCCAGTTTAGTTAGATTGGAAGAGACTGGTTCCATAGTTGGAGACAACATGATTAAGAATGGATGGTTAGGAAAACCGATGATGACCTTGCCTAAAGAGTACATATACGTGTGAGCGGTGACAAAATTGTCTCAATTCTATTTACGAATCTTTTTCCCATTCATAACATCTTCTTATTCAGTCATCCTTAAGAACAAGAGAATGCAACTAAAGGAAACTATGCATGTCACTGCAGCCGCGTGAATTGAAGTCTGGTAATAGAGAAATTGAAGAATTTGTAAGCTTTTTACCTCTTTGTACTGGTGGATTGTTTTAAATTAATGAATGTTATCTGTAAGTTTGATGGTGTATTTACACTGTTAGAGACTCACACTGGGCTAGTTTAGCTCACCCCATAGTTTCAAACATCTCTAGTAATGGTCGAGACTAGGATCAGACCTGACATGCGGACATACGATGGACTTTGTATTGGAAATTTATTTTGCTTAAATTTTTTTAAGATTTATTTGGTTTTTGGACTGTAAAATTATTTGGACTTTGGTTTGGGCTCTTCTTTGTTTTGGGGTTTTCATGCATACATACTTGACGTTGATTGAGTTTAAATATGTATTTTGAAACCAGACAATGCATGATACTTGACTTAACTAAAATCTTTCATAAAATGAGTTTTCCGCTACAATGAAAAATGATAAAATTTTTGCTAACTGAAATGACGAGCAATATGTTTTCTAAAACGTCGCTATCACCAGAAAATGACTTAAGGATGGATGGGTTAAGTAATGAACATTTTCCCAATTAACTAAAGAGAAAAATCGTGGGTTTTTTAAAAGAAACTAGATAAGGTTTTCAAGGAACAGTAGGGTCAGTTAGTCACATCGGTGGCTAACATAGTCTTCACAATTCGGCCATAACGTTTAGGCCAGGTTGGGGAGGTTACAGATATGCTTTAGGATCAATTCTTTTAAGGATTTCATACAAACGTATAAATCTCGAACCGAGCTTCTATTTTTTTTCCAAAACGCAGAACCTTTTTCCACAATGAAACTCTCATAAATACCTTAACGCCAAGTTGAAATTCAATGCCCTTTCCTTTTATATTAGCATAAGATTTCTATTATGAGGCAGTCTTAAAACAATCTCAAATAACTCGTACTTTTTCTTCTGTCTCACTTATCAAATTTGTTCCTATTAGCTTTTTTTCACTCAACTTTGACCAGCACAGAAGAGTTATGCATTTGCGACTGTATAAAGCTATATAATGTGCTTTTTTTTTATCAACTTGGATACCTTCAGTCAATATCACATGGCGCAAAAAACACACTTCTCATAGCTAAAATTCACAGTTTTTGAATTTGGCATATAATTACTTTTCTCGCAAAGTCTGCAATACGGTCGTCAAATGTCGATCATGATCATTTTCATCTTTCAAATAAATTAGTATGTCATCAATAAATACAACTACAAACTGGTCCAGATACAGTTGGAAAATTCTATTCATCAAATCCATAAAAGCAGCTTGAGCATTAGTAAGCCCAAACACCAATACAAGAAACTCATAATGTCTGTATCGACTTTGGAAAGTGATTTTTGACACATTTGGTTCTTTCGCTCTGAGTTGATAATAACTCGATCGGAGATCAATTTTTGAAAATACAGTCGATCCTTTAAGCTGATCAAACAAATCATCGATACGAGAAAGCGGATATTTGTTCTTTATTGTCACATTATTCAACTACCGGTAATCGATAGATAATGTAACACCTAGTTTCTGTTATTGACCTAAAATTAGGGAAATTTAGGATTGAATTGAAAAGACTAGTAAATTGTTGGACCTCGTTTGGAAATTCAAAATTTTTATTGCCTGAATTGTGATTAGTTAAATTCTTCCATTTTAGTTAGATTGGAACAGACTGGTTTCATAGTGGGAGACAACATGATTAAGAATGGATGGTTAGGAAGGTTGGTGAGGACTTTGCCTAAAGAGTATATATAGGTGTGAGCGGTGACAAAATTGTGTCAATTCTATTTATGAATCTTTTTCCCATTCATAGTATCATCTTCTTTGGTCATCCTTAAGAACAAGAGAATGCAACTAAAGGAAACTCGGCATGTCACTGTAGTCGCGTGAATTGAAGTCTGGTAATAGAGAAATTGAAGAATTTGTAAGCTTCTTTACCTCTCTGTACTGGTGGATCGAAAGAAGAAGTAGAGTAGGAGCATGACCGCCTTCGAACATACTAACATCTAGGGTAAGAATACTGCAGAAAAGATATAAAAAACGGTGTCCACAAGTATACGGGTCTGGTTGTAATATAGTTACAACGAAGTAGGTAAGTAATCCGAGGATCGTATCCAAGGGAGGCGAGTACTAAATTAATTCTACACAAATAGATCTAATTAATACTTTGAATAAATTATATTATGAAAGAACATAAAGGAATATTTTTTGGGGGGTTTTATAAATAAATAATCAAAATAACATAAATAAAAAGAATTTCAGAAAACTAATTTATAAAACTTATCAAATCTAACAATGGATGATTAGCTCACTTTCGTGATCATAACTAATTCTTATTTTTGGGTTTCTATTGAATCAACTAGTCATTAACCTAGCAAGATCTCTCGATCTTCCACTAAACTAATGAGTCGAAAAGAACTACTTCACTCTCAACCTCATAGTCTAGACAAGTTTGAGGCTAAGGTGTTCACGGATAGACCATACCAATTTTGGTTTAATTCCCACCTAAATGACTTCCTAGGGTCGTCAAGCCTAGGATTTCTATTCTTCATCTCCCAAACAGCTAATCCGTTAAGTTAATCACACCTCTACTTGCTAATCCCCTATAAGAGGATTAGTTCCTCATGGATCTCATAAACACAATAAACTTGACAAATAATATATGTATAAAGAATAAATCAAGATTAAGGTTTAGAGAATCCTAAATTGTATTGATTGATGTAAGCACAAAATCCACAAGATTTGGTTTGAATCTAAAAATTAGCTTCTCCGAATAACACGAATAATAAGAACTAAAATAAACTTAAAACCTAAAAGAAGGAAAAACTTAAAACTAAAAGTATAAAGAAAACTTAAAATATAGAAATTTGTTCTTTAACAAGTGTTTTGGAGACTATTTATAGAGCTAGGGTTGTCGTCGTCTTCAACAATAGCTCAACTGATGCTCTCGTGTTTAACTTTTGATTGTGCAGACCAAACTGGCCCTTACTCGTAAGTGCTTTCTGTATAAGGTCACTATCGCGACACCCTAGTGCCCATCTTAGGAAATCAAAGGCAGTATACTCAGGTTCAGGGTAGCTTCAGAGGTATGCCGTGACATCCCATGGCTGTGTCCCAAAACCAAAGGATGTATGGAAATTCTTGCATTCTGCTCCGTATGTTACGACCTTGAATTCCCCTTGTTGTAACACATTGACCAGTATTGAGTTCTTATGCCCTTGTATGGTCTTCTACACATTCACTAAATATGTTAGCTCACCCTTAGGCTTCATTTAGCCCCTAAGGTCAATAAAAGACTCAAAATACACTTTTTATTCAATTTAAACTAAAATATAAAAACATAGCTAAAATATAATAAAAGTACTTGAATTCAAGCTCCTCTAGTGCAAAAACTAGTTTAATCTACTACACCGAAATACGGTAGATCAAACTCCCCCACACTTAAGTCATTACTTGCCCTCAAGTGAAGCAAACAAAAATAGCAAATTTAAAGATGAACCTTGAGCAAGTATAGTACAAACATTGGTTTCGGAATACAAAACTAGGAATTTGACATGATGTATAACTGACCTACCACTTTTGACATCAAACACCTAAGTTTAGTTTATTACCAAGTATACAAGCATTAAGGTTTTCAAATGCATAAATCTATCAATAAATTATACAGGTGTAACACCCCTTACCCAAGACCATTTCCAGAGTTGAGCATGAGGAGTTACTTGACTTAACTTATTAGTTCGGGGCATAAAAATTTGTTTTTAAAATTTATTTCACTGTTCACCATAATGCTGTGCACCTGCACAGTAGTCACTAATTTAACTATAACTTAAGTTACAAAACTCAAAATTTAGATTCGTAAATTTTCCTTGTAACTAGACTCATATATTATCTTACCATAAAATTTTCAGAATTTTTGGTTTAGCCAATTAGTACAGTTTATTCATTAAATTCTCCCCTGTTTCACTGCCTAACGGTTATGAACTTTATTCACTAAAAATCAATTTTCTCATCGTATGATTTTCATATGGTGTTCTCACTTGTTTCTACAGAAAATAGACTCACTAAGTAATATAGATATATAAATTATAACTCCTAATTATTTTTTTGCAATTTTTAATGATTTTATAAATTCAGAATAGGGGACTCCAAAAACCATTCTGACCCTATCTAACCAAAATTCAAATATCTTAGAATATAAAATTCCTTTACCCACACCGTTATTTTTCTATGAAAATAGACTCAATAAGATTTAATTATATATATTAGTCACTCTCTAATTCATTTTATAATATCCTTGGTGATTTTTCAAAGTCACGTCACTGCTGCTATTCCAAAACTGTTTCATTGCAAAGTTTTACTCTTTCATAATTTCTAGGTATAAACTATCACCTAGGCATTCATAATACCAAACATATTCTTACTTAGCCATTTTAATAGCTAAAAATTCTCACATATTTACACATCATCCTTTAGCAATATCATAAGGACATACATTCAAAATGACTAAGTCCCTATACATGCCATAGCTTAAACATTGATCATCATAAAATATCGAGTTGTTGTTGTTGATAGTGTGAGCTTTCTCCGACGTCTTTAAGATTTTCAACTTTGCTTGTAATACTATAAAAGAAGGAAAATAAAGGAAGTAAGCATAAATCTTAGTAAGTTTACAAGCAAATAAATAACAACATTTAACATAAATAAATATACTCAAGTGTCATGATCTCTAATTTCCTCTTTACTTAATCTCTTACTCATTCACTTACTTGTTTACTTAGATAAATCATGATTATAACTTACTCTTCTCTTGCTGAAATGTTGGTTCTCAATTGGTAACATAATATTTTCTTAACTCTTATAACTCACCTGAATTTTCTATTTATGCTTTTACCTGAACTTTCATGGAACATAATTTGTTTACTAGCCCGTTGAGCCACATTGGAATAATAAGGATACGTGGGTCTCTTTTCTGATAATAACATGCCAAAGCCATGTCCCAGACATGGTCTTACATGGGATGTTTCTTGTACTGCCAATGGCATATCTCAGATATGGTCTTACATGGGAGTTCTCATCTCGGTGCCAACGCCATGTCCCAGACATGGTCTTACATGGGACCTCTCATAATCTCAATAATGCCAATGCCATATCCCAGACATGGTCTTACATGGGATCTCTTTACCCAAATGTCATGACAATTGTATCCAATACATTCCTAATGTTTCAACGAGACTTTTTAAAACTAATTCTCTATCGTCTCATACTTGAGTCAACATTAAATAATTTCATAAAATAAATACATAATTGTTAGAAAATAGTAGCATTAATAATAATTATTTAAATATTACATTTATTTACCGTAAACTTACCTCAGTACAAAATATGGCCAAATCTATCAACTTAGTCTTCAACCTTTTTCTTTCCTTGGTATGACCCCAGATTTCATTCTTCTTGATCTATAATAGCAAATTTAATTTATTTAATACTCACATTTATCAAAACAGCCCTCGACTCTAACTTTGGCAAAATTATGATTTTGCCCCTAAACTTTTATATATTTATACTTTTGCCCCAAAGCTCAGAAATTAAACTTCATCCCATAGCCTTATGTTTTATAACATGCTGAACATTTTTCCCTTCTATGGTAACATCAAATTCCCATTCTAACACATACTTATGAACATTAGGTATTTTTACCGATTATGTCGTTTTACTCGTTTTCACTTATAATCGCTTAGCACAAATCGTTTAACATAATTTAAGACTTCATATTCTACCATAAAATATCAAAATAAACACATTTCACCTATGGGTATTTTTCCAAATATGAACCCTGGGTTAAATTATTGCTAGAATAAGCCAAATCAAGTTACCGGGGCTTAAAAAACGTAAAGAACATTAAAAACGGGACTTGGAATCACTTACTATGGAGCTTGGAAGCTTGAAAACCCTAACTATGGCTTCCCCCCTTGCTAATTTAGGACAAATGAAGAAGATGAGCACAATTTTCCATCTTTTTCCCTTTTAATTCATTTTAATTACCAAAATGCCCCTAATTTAAAATTTTCCTATTTCACTTATCTCATGCCCATTTTTTCCATAACTTAACCAATGGTCTATTTACCAGATAAAGACCTCCAATTTAAAATTTCATAATAATTGGACACCTCTAACATGTAGAACTCAACTTTTGCACTTTTTACAATTTAGGCCTTTTGACTAAATTGAGTGCCCAAATGTCGAAAGTTTTGAACGAAATTTTCACAAAATCATTTCGTGAAATTGTAGGCCATAAAAATATAGTAAAAATAAATTCTTCCTCATCAGATTTGTGGTCCCGAAACCACTGTTCCGACTAGGCCCAAAATCGGGATGTTACAATAGGTAATTTGATTATCCTTGCAGAATACAAACGACTGTAAATGCAATTATTTAATATGATGTTAATTCATGAATAAGTCTACCTAGCTCACATAGGGCTTTTCAGCTTGTAACATTCTAAGGCTTAGGACAAGTATGGAATTAAAGAATAGTAAGCATCTAAATAGTTTCAAGCACGAAAATAGTTTGGCACATCGTATTGTTCCCTATTCTCCCCCTTAGTGACCCTTACCCGTTCAACACCTTATTTTTCCTTCTCTCACCTTCCTTATTTCTCCACATAGGAATTCACAGCATAATATAACAATTACAACTATCTCACGAGTTTTTGTGCACTACTAAGCAGGTTTTTCTGCTTTTGTGACTTTGTCACATTGTTTCCATTTTCAATACATCTCATTCACAAATGCTTTTACTTTTCAAGTGTTTTTTTTTACTCGTTTTGATTTTCTTTTCAGATTTTTCTCTTTTTTTGTACATATTAACTAACCTATAATTACTATATCACCATCTTTCTTCCTATTTCACTCTATTTTTACAAAATTCATCTTGATGTATCTACTTAACCCTCAATATGTATAGTCAAAAGTCTATAGTCATGCAGTTCAAGACCAAGAAAAAAAGGGTAAACACAAATTAATGTTTTTGGCTCGGGTTTTGTATGAAGGTTCATCAATAAGTGTTTTCTAGCTCAAATATATGTACTAAGGATCAATAAACAGGGTTAGCTTTTTAGCTTTGGGAATATACCAAAAAATGTTTTATGTCATCCCTAAGTATCTCAATATTCACAAATTTAATTAATCAAACAATCACAAATTCAATAATCTATCATACATACTAGCATGATCATTTCCTTGTATTCTCTATATTATTTGGTAAACTCAATTGCTCTAATAATAAAAAATTTAAAATCATCTACTATCATGCCAAATTTATAGTAAATATAATCAACCTATATATACATGCTTCTAACCAACCACTTGTGTTTCTACAAGCTCAAGCACGCAATTAACAATAAAAATTAAAGAAAAGCATAAAAATTAAAAAAAAAATTCTATGTTACCCCCTACACTTTAGATAACACATTGTCCTCAATGTGTAGCCCAAAAAACATAAGGAACAAAGTTATTCGATTGATCGTGGTAGTTTCGTATTTCTATTGGTAGGTGCTTCTTTCCATGCTTTACTAAACTCTCGAATTTTTAGTGTTTCTTTCATGTAGGGATTTTACAAAAAAAATTATAAATGCATAAACTTGTATAATTCTAATACTTCTATAAATTTTACCAATTAAAATACCCTAAAAAATCGATAAATTTTCCTAACATAAAAAAAATCGAACATATATATTTTCATCTCTTTGTCTAGTCGATCCATAGGTATTCGTGATTTTTTATATAATTCCATTATTATATGTGGAAAGAATGTTCCTTTTGATTGATTCCTTACACATTCAATTATATTCTAATAGATCAAAGTACCAATACATATTTGCTTCTTTTTCAAGATTGCATATAATAGAATGGCTTGTACCAAGCTAATATTGGAGATATCTGTTATGGGCCAAATTCTTGAACATATGAACTTCATCCATAATTTTTCTTTTGGAATCATTAGGATTTGATTGAATGTCTAAGGTATATATGTTCCAGTTTGATATGTCCATTCTTCTTTCCCTTCTGTTAAAAACCTCAAAACCTCTTCCATGTCTATGTTTTTAAATTGCTTAAGATCAAAACATTAACCCCTCTAATTTTGACATATGTTTGCATCTGATAGTATGGTTTTGTCACTTCTTTCTCTTTTAATGCTAGTGTAACACCCCAAACCCGGCCTAGACGTTAGGGCTAAACTTGGAGATGTCATAAAGAAGGGTTTTGAAAACAAAGTCATTTCGATAAATCATCCAAGCTTTATAACCCATATATGTTTATAACTATTACTGAAAATATTATTTTAATTTATTTACCAACACATAATTTACAGTGGAAGTCCTGGAAATCGCTATATTTTAAAATCCCGTTCATGTTCTCAGAAAAAAAAACCTTTGTTTTAGTAAAACCCATTTTTTTAGCCAACCGTCGCAATAAAGAGTTACATCGAAAATTCAAATCCAAAACAAACCAAAAATTCTGGAGAGTCCCTTAATTACAAAACTCCCAGAAATAATCCAAAATTAAACAAAACCATTAATTAAAAATAGTTTACAAACTTGTGGTCACCGTGAGACTCTACTGCACCGATCCGCCTAAGTCTGTAGATTACCTGTATAGAATAGACAAATAGAAGTGAGTTTTTGTAAACTCAGTGTGTAACCCAACAGCAATAGACATGCTATACATACAGAAAACACATATATAGTCGGATTCAGATTCGGACTTAAGTCTTTTACAGATACATATAACAGAATCAGATAAGCAGAACATACAGAATCTTACCTCCATCCTCTACACACCAGCTCTGACCATCCCATCACACCATGTGGGGTTAAAAACACCTACCCATCCATACATAATATATAGTGTTGATATGACACATCACATATAATATGCAGTCAAGCTGCCAGAACATAGGCGAAAGGTCGCCGTACAGATCGCTTCCTCCACATATACGATTCCCACCCCAAACATATATACATAATATAGATACAAAAACATCATGCTAAACATGCTCGTATACAGATAACATATATATTTAATAGAATAGTCAAACATGCATAATGGTGTCCTACTAAGAGCAGTCTATCAAATTACCAGACAACACAATTAAGGTTTTTGTTAGCCCTTACCAGCCTTACAGTTAGCCCACAGTCAATCGCAAAAACCCGTGCAACCCTAGGGAAAATTTCAAAATTATGGGCCCACATGCCCATATGGCTTACCCGTGTAGGCCCACACGCCCCTGTAGCCCACATGGCCACACTCACACCATCACACGGTCGTGTCTTGCACACGGTCGCACCTTCGTTAGACACATAGCTGTGTCTCGCACACAGCCAGGCACACACCTGTGTGGCGTCAATAAAATGCTTTTTCAGCTTTCGACGAAACCCAATTTTTTGCGTTTTGGGAACACACCTGGTTTGTTTTAGATGCTAAAGTAATCCTGAGCCCTCGAAAACCTAAGAAACGGTATCCTATTCACCAATTAACAATCAATTTATGAATCGACACATAACCCGAAATAACGCACAGAACTTACCGATAACACGAACAGCCACTAGTGTGATTTAAGGTGTCAGAGTAAAACTTCTCTGCTCACAACCTTCTCCTACACCACAAATTTGTAGAAAACAAACCCTTAACTACTCACCAATTCGCTAAAACAAAAGGTATAGCTCTAACCAGCGTTTTGTAAATCAAAGATTACAGAAACCAAAATCTCACTTACCAGAATCGTACAAAGAACACTTAAATATTGAGAAATAAATATATTATAATAGATAAAGAGCAACAGAATCGCAGGAAAGGAGAGGAAGAAGAAAATTGCAAGGCACAGAGAAACTAATGTGAAATTATTTTTGGAAAGAAAGAGAAATTAATTAAAAAATAAAAATAAAATATATGACAACATATCCCCTATTTTTCTCCCATTAACCCACTAACTCACAACAACCCCTGAATTTTAGCTCTACTGAAACTCTATCAAACAATCGATCAAAAATTAACACCCTCGCTCATGCAGGGATTCGAACACAGGACCCCCATCACACCAACTCCTTACCACTCAAACCAGCAGGCTCATTCTGATATAAGTTTATTAAAGATAGATTATAACCCAATCTACCAAAGATAAGGCTAGGATTAGAAAAATAACAAAATTTGTATCAGGTCTCACACACACCCAGAACACTTAACCACTGAAGCAGATACACATTTGTATCAGGTATTTATAGAAACAGAAATAAATTAAGTGGGGCGTTACAGTAAGACAAAATTCATGTACGATAGGTACTATTGTTGGCTCTTCAGGTGGCAGACAGAAGTTAGTCCATTCTCGTTCTGTTGTAATTCCCCACACTCCTTTACAAATTCTTATTAACGGGTCAAACTCCTATTCTTGGATGAATATATAGGGCTGCAACTGTTGTAGGTATTTGTTTATGTTGTTTTTCTGGAATTCAACAGATGTATTCATGATGTTATGCAAAAATTTGTAATTACAAAAACTTGAATTTGTTGTAGTATTTTGTTTTGGAATTTTTGAACTTCTTGATCAATGATGGAGAAATTTTGCTATTTTCATAACATTAGAAGAGAAGGAAGAGATTAGTGTGGCTTATTACTTCTTAAAGGGAGATGATAATAAGAATGAGAGTTAAATTTATGTTAGATATGTTATTTATAATCAGTGATGAACTAATTAATTCTAAATCTACTAAAATTCTACTATAGACACATTAGAAGTTAGTAAATTCGGACTGTAGGTTACGTAAGGGTGTCGTGACATCCCCTGTGGTTGTTGTGACATCGAAGGCAGTCTACCTTTGCTGAATTTTGTTAAATGTCACGACATGCAGGGATACGGTTGTGACATAGAGAGTAGTTTCTGCCATAGTTTTTTCCCACCTCAAGATCATTATTTGTTTCACTTTCTTCGACCATTTCCCAATCCTTTCCCATGATTTCTTCACTTCTAATTTGACTCCATATAGCCTTACATTGTAAGGTTTGGGGGTTGATTACTTCTTTTGATGTTCCCCTAATTTAATGTTTTACTCGCTGTCCATTTACGAGAAAAGGTTGCCCTCCATTTCTAATAAGTTCTATAGCCCCATGAGGTGTCATTTGATTTATAGTGTATGGGCTGGTCCATCTTGCTTTTAACTTTCTAGAAAATAATTTCAACCTTGAATTAAACAATAGGACTTTTTGTTCGGGTAGAAACTCTCATTTCGTATTTTAGCATCATGCTGAAGTCTACTTTTCTCTTTGTACAAATTCGTGTTCTCGTAAGCCATAAAACAAAAATTTTCCAATTCTTACAATTGAAATAATCTTTCTTTCTTGACTAACATTGGGTCTAAGTTTAATTCTTTTATTGCCTAGTATGCTTTTTTTCTCTAATTCAATTGGCAAATGACAATTTTTCTCGTAAACTAGTTTTTAAGGGGACATGCCTGAAGGAGTTTTGTATGATGTTCTATAAGACCACAATGCATCATCTAATCTTGGTACTCAATCTTTCCTACTTGGATTTACTGTTTTCTATAAAATTTGCTTAATCTCTCGATTTGTCACCTTTGTTTAGCCATTAGCTTGTGGATGGTATGTTGTTGTCCTTTAGTGTCTCACACTGTATTTGGCTAGAGTTACTTCAAACTATTTACTGCAAAAATAGGATCATTCATCAATCACCAACTCACGGGGTGTTCCAAATCTAGCAAAGATGTAACACCCATTACTCGCGTCAGACGCCGGGACAGGGTACGAGGCATTATCGGACTTAAACATAACCAATCATACAAAACTAAGTCATGAAATTTCATCCAAATTAAAACTTTTCATATTTCATCATAGAGTCCCTAATATGGGCTTACGAGACCTAATACATACTTTGAAAGTGGTTCGGGACCAAACTGATAACTTTTGAAAACTTTGAAAATTTTCTTGAAAAACAAGGGCACACTCCCTGAGCACATGGCCATGTGGCCAGCCATGTGGATGAAAGTTAGGCTATTTACCAAGCCTTTTTCCATCCAAACATTTACACACTTATACCAAATTTATCAACACACAACATGACATTATCATAAACGTACAACTTAACCAATAATAGCCAACATCAATGGCCTTATACAAAATGAACTATCAAATAACATAGGCCAACATTTTAGGCCAAATCAATTATGACACATAACAAAATAACCAAGTCCTCTATATATGCCATAATTCATAATATTGCTTTCAAAATACCAAAAGAGTGTTGATAGTGTGGATGGATCTCCAACGATCTCTGTACCCCGAGCTAGCTTGGTAACACTATAAGACAAGGGAAAGAAAAGGGAGTAAGCGTATAGCTTAGTAAGTTTTTATGTAAATACTAAACAATTTATTAATATGCTTTTATCAATCCTCATAATGTGTTCTCAAGATAATACAATCATATTTGCAAATAGTTTCACTATTCACTCATGTTTATATCAAGCTGTCTACACGCGTCATAGTCAATAAATTATTTATATCTTGAGCTACGGAACTCCAAATTAAGATCCACTAAATTTTTCTGAAACTAGACTCACATATATTCTTACCATAAAATTTTCAGAATTTATGGTTTAGTCAATAAGTACAATTTATTCTTTAAAGCCATCCATGTTCTGCTATCTAACAGTTTCAGCCCTTCTTCACTAAAAATTAATTATCTCCTCGTATGGGATTCAGATGATGTTTCTATTTTTTTTCTATTGAAAATAGACTCATTAAAAATTTTAAACATATAAATTCTAACCCATAATTATTTTTATAAAATTTTTAATGAGTTTCCAAATTCAGAATAGGGGATTCCGAAATCACTCTGACCCTATCTCATAAAAATTCAAATATCTCATAATATGAATGTCTCTTGCTTACATTGTTTCTTCTATGTAAAATTAGACTCAATAAGCTTTAATTTCATATCTTATTCAATCTCTAATTCGATTTTCAAAATTTTTGGTGATTTTTCAAAGTTATACAATTGCTACTTTCCAAAATTGTTTTATTACAAATT
This sequence comes from Gossypium hirsutum, assembly GCF_007990345.1. NCBI lineage: Eukaryota > Viridiplantae > Streptophyta > Magnoliopsida > Malvales > Malvaceae > Gossypium > Gossypium hirsutum. The sequence goes on along the minus strand of NC_053441.1, from coordinate 40,067,084 downwards.
TTACTCTTTCATGTTTTCTATGTATTAACTTTCATTTACACATACATAACACCAAGCATGTCCATAAGTAGCCATTCCAATAGCTAGTCATTATCAAATATTTACAAGTCTTCATAGTCATACTTACTCTACATCAACCTTACCAAAATTCGATCACATATCGAGCACATTGCTCATGAATTTATATATATACATGTACCTGCACTCATTCATCACATAATCATAATCATTTACACTTAGTCATTTCCCTTTGAACACATTAAAATATTAACGAATACCTCAAAATATTGCACATAGTGCCACACTTGTAGCCAAAGCTACTTCACATCACTTATCACACATAGGCTCGTTCTCGAGCTATTCACATTCGCGGGTTTGCTCACACAAGCTATCGGTCATTCGTAACTACTCAATGCTGCTCACACAAGCTGTCGGGTATTCGCAACACATGCCGGATTACCCAATCACTGGTAGAACTTATAAGACCAACACCCGGATTCACTGAGTCACAATTTCACATAGTTTTCACATAGGTTCCTAGTGACACGTCACTTGTATCCTATTTTATTCTTAAGGTTCAACCGGGAAATTTCTCACTTGTCAATATTTTGTCAAATACATCAAATATTCAGCCACATTTCACAAATATATCAAAATATGAAAGAGTAAGTAAAAACGATGCATTATTTACATACAAACTTACCTCGGTCCAAAATATCAAATGTTTGCGTCTTAGTCCACAACCTTGCCTTTTCCTTAGTCAAGGTCAATTCCTCGTCTTTCTTGATCTATAATAACCCATTTAACTCATTTAATACACACATTTTCAATTCAGCCCCAAAAACACTTTATGGCAAAAATTACATTTTTGCCTTAACATTTCACATATTTATAATTTTACCCCTAGGCTCGTAAAATGAAAAGTACTCATTTTTCTCATTACTCAAGCTTAGCCGATTCATATTCCCTCTTATAAAAGCCCACAATTTTCACTAAATCACATTTTTTTCAATTTTTTACACATATTTTACAACTTTTACAAATAAGTCATTTTATGCAATTTCACTAAAAATCACCTAGTAAAAGTTGTTTACTACATTTTAAACTTTCATATTCTACCATAAAACATCAAAACACATGCAAGTCATCCATGGGTAAATTTTTAAACACAAATCCTAGCTCAAAATGATGGTAGAAATAGCTAAACTGAGCTACGAGGATTTCAAAAATGTAAAGAACATTAAAAACAGGGCTAAAACAGACTTACAATCGAGCTTGGAAGCTTGAAAAACCCTAGATATGTCTTCCTCATGTGAAATTTGGCCAAGGGGTTGAAGATGAGCAAAAATTGGCTTTTAATTTGGGTTTTTAATTCATTTAATCACTAAATTACTAAAATGCCCTTAACTTAAAAATATTCTATTTCACCTATTTGATGTCCATTTTTGTCCAAAAAATTAACCAGTGGTCTAATTAACTTTTAAGGACCTCTAATTTAAAATTTGATAACAATTAGACACCTCTAGCTTCTAGAACTCAAGTTTTGCACTTTTTTACAATTTAGTCCTTTCGACTAAATTGAGTGCCCAAACGTCAAAATTTTCGAACGAAATTTTCACAAAATCATTTTGTACATTTTTAGATCATAAAAATATAAGAATATTAAATTTTTCCTCGTCAGATTAGTGGCCCTGACACCACTATTTCTACTAGGCCCAAAATCGGGTTGTTATAGAAGATGTTTTTTCTCAAGAATCTAGCTACCACTTTTGTGTCGTTTGTAGGTAACGTCATTGTTTCCACCCATTTAGAGACAAAATCAATAGCCAAAAAGATGTATTGATTCCCAAAAGAACTTGGAAAGGGTCTCATTAAGTCAATTCTCCAAACATCAAATACCTCTACTTCAAGTATCATTGTTTGTGGCATTTCATCTCTTTTTTATATACTTCCAGTCCTTGGACATCTATTGCATTCATGTACGAATCCATAAGCATCTCTATTCATAGTTGGCTAATAAAATCCCGATTGCAATATTTTTTAAGTTGTTCTTTTTCCACTGAAATGTCACCCCACTTGGTGTTGTATGGCATCACTGCAAAATATCATTTATTTCTTCTTCTGCTACACATCTTCTAATTGATTGATCTACGCATTGCTAAAATACATACGTATTTTCCCAAATGTAATTTTTTGATTCATGCATGATCCTCTTCTTTTACTGCCATGATGCTTTTTTAGGAAAAACTCCTTTGACAATATGATCGCCTCCGGACGTACTAACATCCAGAGTATGAATGCTACAACAAAAGATAAAGAATTAAGGCGGTGTCCACAAGTATATAGGTTAGGTTGAAATATACTTTTTACAAAAAAGTAGGTAAGTACTTCGAGGATCGTACCCAAGGGAGGTGAGTACTGAATTAACGTTAACCTAAACGCAAATAAAATGTATTAGTAGTTTAAATAAATTATAGTGCAATGAAACATAAAGAAGAAATTTTGGATTTTTATAAATGACGACATAAAAGATGTATAAATAAAGAAGACTACGGAAAACTTAATTTATAAACTTAATCAAATCTAGACATGGGTGATTAGCTCGCTTTGGTGATTGTAACTAATTTGTATTTCAAGTTTTTATTCAATCAACTAGTCATTACCCTGCAAGATCTTTCGATCTTCCACTAACCTAATGAGTTGACAAGAACTACTTATCTCTCGACTTCACAGTCCAGACCGATTTAGGGCTAAGGTGTTCATGGATAGGCCATACCAATTTTAGGTTAATTCCCACCTAAATGACTTCTTATGGTCGTCAAGCCTAGGGTTTAAGTTCTTTCTTTCGCAAACAGTTGATCCGCTAAGAAAATCCTACATAATGATTAGTTAATCACACCTCTACTCGCTAATCCCCTATAAGAGAATTAGTTCCCCACGGAATCCATAAACATAGTAAAATCAATGATAAATATATGCATGAAAAATAAATCAAGAATAAAGTTTAAAGAACCCTGATTGTATTCGATTGATGAAAAGTAGAAATCCTCAAACGTTTGGTTGTATCTACAAATCAAGTTCTTTAAAGAACACGAATTAAAAAAACTAAAAATAAATATAAACCTTAAGAGAAAGAAAAAACTAAAAATTAAATTACAAAGAAAGAATATCCAAAAATTGTCCACAATAAGTGTTAAATGAGCCTATTTAGATTTAGGGTTGTCGTTGTCCTCAATCCTAGGTCAGCTCATATTCTCATATTAAACATTTGATTGTGTAGACCAAAACCCCCTACCTCATAAATGTTTCCCGTATAGGACCGATATCGTGACACCTCAGTGCATGTGTCGCGACATCGAGGGTAATATGCTCATATTTAGGGTATCTTCATAGGTATGTCACGACACCGAAGGCAGTCTTGGAATTATTCTATTATACTCCCTATGTTGCGACATCAAACTCTCTGTGTGCAACACAACAACCAATATCAAATTAGCACACCTACTAATGCTCTCTTGCATACTCACAAAGTATATTAACTCACCCTTAGGCCTCATTTGGCCCCTAAGGTCAATAAAAGACTCAAACTAAACTTTTTATTGAATGTAAATGAAATTATGAAAACTTGACTAAAACATAACAAAAGTTTTTGTAAGCTCATCAAGTGCGAAAACTAGTTTAATCTACTACAATAAATTACGACAGGTTACAATGTAGTTCACATAATCTGCATACCATAGTGTTTTGTTATTTCTGTTCCCAACCTGATATATGTCTACCTGAAATAATTGCTCATCATTGAAGGTTTCTTTGATTTCTTCATAATTTTTCTCCTCTAATTAATTTTCTATTTTGGACAAATGGTTTGCGATATGATTTTTCGTTCCTTTTCCATCCATTATCAATAGATTGAATTCTTGAAGTAATAACACCCACCTCATTAGTCTAGCTTTTGTTTCTTTCTTTTTCATACATATTTTAATGCAGAGTGATCAGTGTAGACATAAACTCTATTTGTCATCAAATAAGGGCAATTTTTTTCACAAGCAAATACAATAGCAAGCATTTCTTTTTTAGTGATAGTATAATTGCACTGCGCTGAGTTGAGTGTCTTACTTTCATAATGAATAGCGCAAATACATTGTTTCTCTTTTGTCCTGACACTGCTCCTACAGCATAATCACTAGCATTGCACATTATAATAAAGGGTTCTACCCAATTAGCAATAATAATTATAGGTGCAAAGATAATTTTTTTTCTTTTATTACCTTAAAAGATTTGATGTTGTCTTGATCAAATATAAAAGGTGTATCCTTTTGAAGAAGTTGATTCAATGGTTTAGAAATCTGAGCAAAGTCTTTTATGAACCGCCTGTAGAACCCAGCATGTCCCAAAAAATTTCTCACTCCCCGAACTGTTATAGGATTAGGAAGTTTTTTGATAACTACGATCTTTGCTACTTCAAAACCTTTTCTTGATATTTGATGTTCTAGAACCAATCCTTCTTTCACCATAAAATGACATTTTTCCCTGTTAAGTACCAGATTGGTTTCTTCGCATCTTTGTAAGATTTTCTCAAGGTTATCTAAACATTCCCAAAAAGAGTCTCTATATACTAAGAAGTCATCCTTAAATGCATGCAACCCCTCTTCTAACATATCAGCAAAAATGGTAGTCATGTATCTCATAAATCTTGTTGGGGCATTACATAATCCAAATGGAATTCGTTTGAAAGCATACGTGCCAAAAATACATGTAAATGTGGTCTTTTCTTGATCATTAGGGTATTGGAATTTGATGATATCTGGAGTATCCATCAAATAAGCAATAATACTCCTTTCCAACCAATCTATCCAGCATTTGATCAATAAAAGGAACAGGAAAATGATCCTTTTTTTGTTGCATCATTTAGTTTCCCATAGTCAATTCATACTCTCTAACCAGTGACTGTCCTTGTTGGAATTAACTCATTCTTATCATTTTCAACCACTGTTAATCCCTCTTTCTTCTAGACACATTGTGTAGGACTAACTCATTAACTGCCAAAAATTGCATAAACAATACTTGCATCCAGCCATTTGAATAATTCTTTTTTTACCAATTTTTTCATAATTGGATTTAGCAGATGTTGTGCATCTACGATCGACTTTTTCCCCTTTTCTAATTTGATCTTGTACTAACACAGCGCATGATTAATTCCTTTAATATCAACGGTAGTCCATCCAATGGCTTTTTGTGTGTTTTTAAAACACTTAATAATGCCTCTTCTTGCTCAAAACTTAATCTTGCAGCTATAATTATAGCTAAAGTGTTTCGCTCCCCCAAATACCCATACTTTTTGGTAATTATTTTAATTCTAATTTGGGTGGTTTAACAATGGAGGGCACCATTTTTGTTGCGCTGGGAATTATTTGTTCTAGTTGTTCTCTACTTTGCCACCACCAGTCAAGCTGAAGAGCTATCTTTTTGTTTTTCTACTCTGTATTATCCAAATTCTCTTCTTCTGATTCGTATTCATCGTGCTCAGCCAAATCTGTCGTGATTGACTCTAGTTTATTGTGCTCTTTCTCTTTTGGCTTAGATTTTACCAGCTTTACATCTTCCAATTCTTAGTGTATGCGCTAAGTAAATTCATTCTTACTGAATTTTTTCAATATTTTCATGACTTCCTTTCCTGTTTTATTCCAAATACTTCCCCTGGTTATAATGTCAAACTTTCGCCTGTTCTGACTATCCAATCCATCATAGAAATGTTGGATTTGAACTGTAAAATGTATGCCTCCTCCCAACACTGATCTAAGAATTACTTTAAATCTTTCCCAAGCTTGCCCCAATGTTTTGACAACATGTTGTTTAAATTTATATAATTTCTCATAAGTGTTGATTATCTGAGTCATAGGTAGGACCCGACGAAGGAATAACTGCACAAAGTCAATCCATGTAGCGATTGTATCGGGTGGGAGTGCATTTAACCAGGCTTTTGACTTTCCATCTAACATGAATGGAATTAATAATAATTTAACAGCTTCTGACGGGACACCAGCATACATGATAGTGCTGCATATATGTTCAAACTACCATAGAAAGGCTATGAGATCCTCTTTTTATAATTATTAAACCAAACATTATGAGAAATCCATGTTAGTAACAAATGATTCAATTCAAAATGAGGATTATGAATAACGGAACAGGTAATATTAAGTTGCACCCAGTTCACATAAAAAAAATGTTCCTAACATTTGCATCATGATATTAAGGTTAATTATCAAATTATAGAAAGCAAATGTTATTTCATCAACTTCCCTTGTAAATTGTTTCCTATATCACCAGTAGAACTTAGATGTTAGTCTTCTTGGATACGTAAGTAACTTTATGAATATTTCCATATATCATGGAATCAGAAGAGCATAAAAATAAAAGAAATGTTAATAAAGTTGAAATTTAAAAATCGTATTCATAATTTATTAATCTCTTAACTATTCTATTAAATTGTAAAGACTAAAAATTAATCTAGTGATGTTGCCTTCCCGGCAACGGCGCCAACAACTTGACCGCCTTCAGACATTCTAACATCCAGAGTAAGAATACTGCATAAAAGATATAAAAAAAGTTATGTCCGCAAGCATATAGGTCAGGTTGTAATATAGTTACAACGAAGTAGGTAAGTACTCCGAGGACCGTACCTGAGGGATGCGAGTACTAAATTAATTCTACACAAATAGATCTAATTAGTACTTTGAATAAATTATATTACGAAAGAACATAAAGGAAAAATTTTTGGGGGGGTTTTATAAATAAAGAATTAAAATTACAAAAATAAAAAGAATTTCAGAAAACTAATTTATAAACTTTATCAAATCTAGCTACGGGTGATTAGTTTACTTTCGTGATCATAACTAATTCTATTTTTGGTTTTCTATTGAATCAACTAGTCATTAACCTAGCAAAATCTCTCGATCTTCCACTAAACTAATGAGTCAGAAAGAACAACGTATCTCTCAACCTTATAGTCCATACCAATTTGGGGATAAGGTATTCACAGATAGGTTATACCAATTTTGGGTTAATTCCCACCTAAATGACTTCCTAGGGCCGTTAAGCATGGGGTTTCAGTTCTTCCTCTCCCAAACAGCTGATCTGTTAAGAAAACCTTATATAGTAATAAGTTAATCACACCTCCACTCGTTAATCTTCCAGAAGAGGATTAGTTCCTCATAGATCTCATAAACACAATAAACTTGACAAACAATATATGCATAAAAAATAAATCAAGAGTAAGGTTTAGATAATCCTGAATTTCATTGATTGATGTAAGCGTAGAATCCACAAGATTTGGTTTGAATCTACAAATCAGCTTCTTTGAATAACACAAATAATAAGAACTAAAATAAACCTAAAACCTAGCATGTGTGATGTAACACCTCTTACCCGTATTCATCATCGAAACAAAGTAAGAAGTGTTATCAAACGATCTGAAATATATATATATTTTTTACAAAAATTTTGACATAATTCCTTTTCATAAACATTCAATTCCTCCTGCAAATTCTCGAAACACAATTTCAAACAACTTCAATATTTCAACCAAATACAATTATATGTTCAGACACAATTTATCCATCCACAACATTCTAATTACTTTGTTAATAGTTTAAGGAAACAATTTATCAATTAATATACACCAACATTTTAAACCAAACAATATTTTATACATATATATATAAATTTATATCAAATTACATTAAGTCATCTATACATGCCATTTTTCAAAGTATTGGTTGCAAAATACCTAAAACTTCATCACAAGGTTCTGACACAGTACATACATGATCAAGTTTTACGGTTCACGTAGTAGCCTTCACATAGTACTACACACGTGACCAAAGCTTTTTGGTACACATAGTAGCCTTCACTTAGTACTACAAATGTGACCATCATTTATCAATTCACGTAGTAGCCTTCACACAGTACTACACACGTGACCAAAGCTTCTCGGTACACATTGTAGCCTTCACTTAGTACTACACATGTGACCATCATTTATCGATTCGTGTAGTAGCCTTCACACAGTACTACACACGTGAACAAAGGTTCTCGGTACACATTGTAGCCTTCACTTAGTACTACACATGTGACTATTATTTATCAATACACGTAGTAGCCTTCACACAGTACTACACACGTGTTCATCGATACCTTATTCAAATCTTTACCATTCCAACAGTTCCACAAAGATTCTTACTTTCTAATAATTTACAATTTCTCCATAGCACATTATAATATCAATCTTTCCACTCAACTCCATAACCAATTTAATAATTTGATTTAAATCACTTCAACCATTACTTGCAGTTAGTATATCCATAAACCAAGCAGATTTTAAACAAATCAACTATCAATTTCAAATTTCTAACTTTAATATAACTATTTCATAACCAACCCTTTCGCATATATTGTCACGAGATATAACAAAAATAATTATAACAATGTATTAATTACATACAACTTACCTCGATACAAAATGTTAAGATTTTGGAATTTAATCCCCAATCTTCTCTTTTCCCCGATTAAGGTTGACTTCTCGTCTTTCTTGATCTGTAACAGAAAATTGAGCTTGTTTAACATTCACATTTATTAAAACAAGCTTCGACTCAACTTTTGTCAAAATTATGATTTTGTCCCTAAAATTTTGCATAATTACATTTTTGTCCCCAAGCTTGAAAATTAAATTTCACTCCTTATTCTTATGTTTTACGACATGCTGAACACTTTTTCCTTCTATGGAAATATCAAATTCTCACTCTAACATGTACTTATGAACATTAAATATTTTTACCGATTATGTCAATTTACCCGTTTTCATTTAAAATCGGCTAGCAAAAGTTATTTAACATAATTTTAAGCTTCATATTCTACCATAAAACATCAAAATAAACACATTTCACCTATGGATATTTTTCCAAATATGAACCCTTGGTTAAATTATTTCTAGAATAAGCTAAATCAAGTTACCGGGACTCTAAAAACGTAAAGAACATTAAAAACGGGGCTTGGAATACTTACTATGGAGCTTGGAAGCTTGAAAACCCTAAATATGGCTTCCCCCTTGCTGATTTCCTTCACCATGGAGAAGATGACACCATTTTTTCATCTTTTTCCCCTTTTATTTCTTTTTATTACCAAATGACTAAAATGCCCTTACTTAAAAAAATCTATTTCACTAATTCTATGCCCATTTTTGTCCATCAATTAACTAATGGTCTAATTACCACATAAGGACCTCCAATTTAAAGTTTCATAGCAATTGGACACCTCAACATATAAACCCAACTTTTGCACTTTTTACAATTTAGTCCTTTTGACTAAATTGAGTGCCCAAACGTCGAAATTTTCAAACGAAATTTTCACGAAATTTTTCCGTCAAATTGTAGACCATAAAAATATAATAATTATATTTTCCCTCGTCAGATTTGTGGCCTCAAAACCACTATTCCGACTAGGCCCAGAATCAGGTTGTTACAATTCTCCCCCGTTTAGGGATTTTCGTCCTCGAAAATCTTACCAGAAAAGATGTTTGGGTACTGTTTCCTCATAACTTCCTCTGGATCCCACGTAGCTTTTTCCATTCCATGTTTTTGCCACAACACTTTTACTAAAGCTACACTCTTATTCCTTAATTGTTTGACCTCTCGAGCCAAAATCTTTATCGGTTCTTTCTCATATGTCATATATGGTCGAATTTTAATCTCTGTAGGAGAAACTATATGTGAAGGATCCGAGCGATAGCGTCGCAACATCGATACATGAAATACATTATGCATTCTTTCCAACTCTGCTGGCAAGGCTAACTGATAAGCTACGGGTCTAATCCTTTTAATAGCTTCATACGATCCAATAAAACGCGGACTCAATTTGCCTTTACATTCAAATCTCAAAATCTTCTTCCATGGAGATACTTTTAAAAACACTTTATCACCCACTTGAAACTCAATTTCTTTTCTCTTTAAATCCGCATATGACTTTTTTCGATCTGAAGCAACCTTTAAACAGTCACGAATTACTTTCACATTTTCTTCAGTTTCTTTCACCAAGTCAACTTCATGAATCTGGTTCTCACTGAGCTTAGTCCAATACAAAGGTGTTCTACACTTACGTCCATATAATGCTTCGTACGGTGCCATTCATATACTCGATTGATAGCTATTGTTGTAAGCGAATTCAACTAATGGTAGATATTTCTCCCAACTGCCTTCAAATTCTAAAATACAACACCAGAGCATGTCTTCAAGAACTTGAATCACTCTTTCAGATTGCCCGTCAGTTTGCGGATAGAACGTAGTACTAAAGTTCAATTTTGTACCCAGGGCCTCTTGCAACTTTATCCAAAACCTCACAGTGAACCTCGGATCTCTATCTGATACAATGGATTTAGGCACCCCGTGCAATCTCACAATTTCAACAACATATAACTCCGCCAACAATTTCAGCAACATATAACTCCGCCAACTTGTCAAGTGAGTAATCAATGCGTGCCGGTATAAAATGAGCCGAATTTGTCAATCTATCAACAATTACCCAAATAGCATCCTTCTTCCTTAGAGTCAGAGGCAATCCCGTCACAAAATCCATCGTGATGCTGTCCCATTTCCATTCTGGAATCCTTACTGGTTGAAGTAAACCCGATGGTACTTGATGCTCAGTAGACCTGTCCATGGGCCGGGCCGGGTCGGGTTCGGGCCGGGCCTAAAAAAATTTCAGCCCGACTCTTAGGCCCGAGCCCGGCCCGGCCTGAAATATGGGCCCGACTCTTATGCCCGGGCCTGGCTCGGGAAAAAAATAATAAGCTCGAGCCCGGCCCAGCCCGACCCGATTTTTAATAAACATAAAAAAAATATTTTAAAAATAAAAAAATAAAAATAAAAATATTTTTAATGTATTTTAAAATTAAAAAATAAAAATAAAAAAATATATATTTATTATATTCGGGCTGGGCCCTGGCCAAAAAAGTTGAGCCCGAGCCCGGCCCATTTTTTAAATGGGCCTCGTTTTTTTGCCCAAGCCCATATTTTGGGCCTATATTTTTACCCGAACCCTCCCATATTTTGGGCGGGCCGTCGGGCCGGGCCAGCCCGCCCGGCCCATGGACAGGTCTAATGCTCAGCTTTCACTTGTTGGCAAATTAAACACTTTGATACAAATTCCGAGATATCCTTTTCATGCTCGGCCACCAATACAATTTCTTCAAATCATTATACATTTTCACACTACTTGGATGAACTGACAAATCACCACTGTGTACCTCACATAAAATGTTCCGAATCAACTCATCATTTTTCGGTACACATATTCTATCTCGAAACATCAGACAATCATCTTATCTAATTCGAAAATTTGAATCAACACCTGATTCACACTGAGCTCTCCTAGCTTGTAATACACTATCATTCTTTTGGGCTTCCCAAATTTGTTGAAGGAATAACGGTCTAGCCCTCAATTCAGCCAAAATTGAACCATTATCAGATAAATTTAATCTCGTACTCATAGCTCTCAAAGCAAATAAAGAGTTTCTGCTCAAGGCATTAGCAACCACATTAGCTTTCCCGGGGTGGTAGTCAATCACTAGCTCATAGTCTTTTATTAGTTCGAGCCACTTTCGTTGTCGTAAGCTCAAGTCTTTTTGATTCATTAAATACTTCAAACTTTTATGATGAGTGAAGATTCGGTATTTCTCACCATGCAAATAATGACGCCAAATTTTAAAGCAAAAACAATGGTAGCCAATTCTAAATCATGCGTCGGATAATTTTTCTCATGCAGTTTCAGCTATCTCGAAGCATAAGCTATTACTTTGCCCTCTTGCATTAACACACACCCCAGACCATTCAACGATGCATCACTGTAAATTATAAACTCCTTCCCTGACTCAGCTTGTACCAACACTAGCGCTTCAGTCAATAATGCCTTCAGTTTCTCAAAACTTTGTTGACATTTATCGGTCCATTCAAACTTGACATTCTTTTGCAGTAACTTAGTCATAGGAGAAGCACTCATCGAGAATCCCTTGACAAAACGTCTGTAATACCCGGCTAAGCCCAGAAAGCTTCTAACTTCGGACACATTCTTTGGTGGTTCCCAATCAACAATTGCTGAGATTTTGCTTGGATCAACCCGAATACCCTCACTTGAAACTATATGTCCCAAGAATTCGACCTCACGAAGCCATAACTCACTTTTGTTGAATTTAGCTTACAATTTCTTCTCTCTCAGAATCTGCAACACAGTTCTCAAATGTTCGGCATGCTCGAATTCATCCTGAGAATAAATTAAAATATCATCTATGAAAACCACCACGAACTTATCCAGATATGGCCAGAAAATTTGGTTCATCAAATCCATAAAAATAGTCGGAGCATTAGTTAAACCAAAAGGCATTACCAGAAATTTGTAGTGTCCATACCTCGTTCTGAAAGCAGTCTTTGGCACATCTGACTCCCTAACTCTCAACTGATAGTAACCGGATCTCAGATCAATCTTTGAAAACACTGTTGCTCCTTTTAGTTGGTCAAACAAATCATCAATTCTCGGCAAGGGATACTTGTTATTTATAGTCACTTTGTTGAGATGACGATAATCAATAAAAAGTCTCATAAAGCATCTTTCTTCTTCACAAATAATACATGAGCACGCCCAGGAAGAAAAACTCGGTCTCACAAATCCTTTATCCGTCAATTCTTGCAACTGAGCTTTCAATTCTTTCAATTCAGCCGGAGCCATCCGATACGGAGCAATAGAAATCGGTGCAGTACCAGGTAACAAGTCAATAGCAAACTCAAATTCTCTAATCGGAGGTAACCTAGGCAGTTCCTCTGGAAATACGTCTGGAAATTCACAGACTACCGACACTGATTCAAGCTTCGACCCAGTTATACCAGTACTTCTGAACAGACATGAACGAGATCACCATGGGTAATTTATTCGGCTCCTCTGCTTCAACCCGAAGAATTTCACCATTTTCACACTTCAATTCAAGGATTTTCTGTCTACAATTTACCTTGGCATCATGCAATATCAACCAATCCATCCCCAAAATAACATCGAACTCATTAAATGGTAACAACATCAAATTAGCTGGGAAACGGTGACTTTGAATCATCAAAGGACAATTCTTGCAAACCTTATCGACTAAAACATATTTGCCTAAAGGGTTTGATACTTTTACCACAAATTCAGTGTTTTCAACAGGCAATTTTTTTAGATACTAAATTCACACATACATATGAATGAGTAGACCCAAGATCAATCAAAGCAACAACATCAATATCATAGAGAGAGAATGTACCAGTAATCACATCGGGAGATGATGCATCCTCACGAGCACGTATGGCATAAGCTCTGGCAGGTGTTTGAGGTTCTGGTCTTGCAACTGTACCCTTCATTATACTTTTACCACTATCTCTAGTTCCGGTGTTTCTCGGTGGTCTACCTTTGCTGACAGTATCACTCGATCTAACATTCTGAAATTTTTCTTCTTCAATTTTCTCAAGGCAATCTTTAATATAATGTTGTCGAGAGCCACACTTGAAACAAGCTCGGCTAATTAACCAGCATTCACCAGGATGTTGCCTACCACAATGCTGACACTCTGGTTTACTAGGCTTCACACTACCCACACTTGATACCGACGTAGCTTGAGCTTCAGGACACAAATACAATTTTTACCTAAAGGGTTTGATACTTTTACCACAAATTCAGTGTTTTCAACAGGCAAATTTTTATTAGATACTAAATTCACACATACATATGAATGAGTAGACCCAGGGTCAATCAAAGCAACAACATCAATATCATAGAGAGAGAATGTACTAGTAATCACGTCGGGTGATGATGCATCCTCACAAGCACGTATGGCATAAGCTCTGGCAGGTGTTTGAGGTTCTGGTCTTGCAACTGTACCCTTCATTATACTTTTACCACTATCTCTAGTTCCGGTGTTTCTCGGTGGTCTACCTCTGCTGACAGTATCACTCGATCTAACATTCTAAAATTTTTCTTCTTCAATTTTCTCAAGGCAATCTTTAATATAATGTTGTCGAGAGCCACACTTGAAACAAGCTCGGCTAATTAACCAGCATTCACCAGGATGTTGCCTACCACAATGCTGACACTCTGGTTTACTAGGCTTCACACTACCCACACTTGATACCGACGTAGCTTGAGCTTCGGGACCCAAATACAATTTTTACCTAAAGGGTTTGATACTTTTACCACAAATTCAGTGTTTTCAACAGGCAAATTTTTATTAGATACTAAATTCACACATACATGTGAATGAGTAGACCCAGGGTCAATCAAAGCAACAACATCAATATCATAGAGAGAGAATGTACCAGTAATCACATTAGGTGATGATGCATCCTCACGAGCACGTATGGCATAAGCTCTGGCAGGTGTTCGAGGTTCTGGTCTTGCAACTGTACCCTTCATTACACTTTTACCACTATCTCTAGTTCTGGTGTTTCTCGGTGATCTACCTCTGCTGACAGTATCACTCGATCTAACATTCTGAAATTTTTCTTCTTCAATTTTCTGAGGGCAATCTTTAATACAATGTTGTCGAGATCCACACTAGAAACAAGCTCGGCTAATTAACCAGCATTCACCAGGATGTTGCCTACCACAATGCTGACACTCTGGTTTACTAGGCTTCACACTACCCACACTTGATACGGACGTAGCTTGAGCTTCGGGACCCAAATACAATTTTCCCCGGTCTCGACGTGGATATCCAGTTGAAGTAGTCACTCGAGGATTCATCTCTTTAGACTTCTTTGACTGAGTTTGAAATGGTTTACTCATGGGCTGCTTTCTAGTATCTCGAGCCTCTATCGCAACTTTTCTCTTTTATTTATTCAATTCTTCAGCCTTACAATCTCGATCAACCAATACCACAAATTCCTTCAGTTCCAACATTCCAACAAATATCCTAATGTCTTCATTTAAACCATCTTCAAACCTTTTACACATAGTAGCTTCTGTGGGTACACATTCTTGGGCATATATACTCAATCTAACAAACTCTCTTTCATACTCTGCCATAGACATTTAGCCCTGCTTCAACTAGAGAAATTCCTTGCGTTTTTGATCAATGAACCGTTGGCTTATGTATTTTTTTCTAAATTCATCCTGGAAGAAGTCCCATGTAACCCTTTCTTTCGGAACCACAGATACCAATGTTTTCCACCAACGATACGCTGAGCTTTTTAACAAAGATATTGCACACTTTAAACATTCTTCGGGAGTACAAGATAATTCATCAAATACCCGAATGGAATTTTCGAGCCAAAACTCCGCCTTCTGCGGATCATCATCTATATTAGCCCTGAAATCTTCAGTCCCAAGCTTTCAGATTTTGTCAACGGGAGGTTTACTTGATCTTACCAAGTCAACATTCTGTGGAGCTACGGGAATCGGTTGAGGAATAGGAGGGGTGGAGGAGGTTGAACATTCGAATTTGCACGAACAAATTCTGTATACCAATTATTCATCATATGAAGGAAGGCTTCCCGAGCCATATTTTGACATGTGTCTCATGTCTACGTTCTTCAAGCGCGGTCCCTTGCGCGGGAGCCGACGCGTTACTCTCAACATCATTTGCTACACTTCGGTTAGGATCCATTTACTATATAAAACAAAATTTTAAATTGTCATAAATCATCACACTATCACAATATATTTATGGCATGTATAGATAGACTTTTACACACATTATCAGAAAGAGACCCAAGTATCCTTATTACTCCAATGTGGCTCAACGGGCTAGTAAATAACTTATGTCCATGAAAGTTTAGTTAAAAGCATAAATGGCAAGTTCAAGTGAGTTATAAGAGTTAAGAGTATATTACGTTACCCATTGAGAATCAACATTTTAGCAAGAGAAAAGTAAGTCATAATTATGAGTTATCTAAGCATACAAGTAAGTGAATGAGTAAGAGATTAAGTAAAGAGGAAATTAAAGATTATGTTACTTGGTCTTATTATTTGTGTTCAATGTTGCTATTTATTTACTTGTAAACTTACTAAGCATTATGCTTACTTTGTTTAGTTTATTTTGTAGAGCATTATTAATCAAAGTCGAGGATCCTAAAGACGTCGGAGATCGTCCACACTATCAACCATAACGACTCGGTATTTTATGATGAACTATGTTTGAACTATGGCATGTATAGGGACTTACTTATTTTGAATGTTGTATTATCATTTTGCTAAAGAATGATGTGTAAATATCTAATGATGAATGGTTTTAAAAATGGATAATTATGAAGGTGTTTGTTGTTATACATGTCTATGTGATAAATTATGCATAGAAATCATGAAAGAGTAATAAATTGCAAAGAAACAAATTTCAAACAGCAACAGTGACGTGATTTTGAAAAATCACTTAGGATATTATAAAGTGAATTAGGGGGTGTATGATATATAGAATGAAATATTCTTTAGTCTATTTTCATGGAAAAATAACGGTTTAGCAAAAGGAATTTTATATTTTGAGATATGTGAATTTTGATGAGACAGGGTCAGAATTATTTTTGGAGTCCCCTGTTATGAGTTTAGAAAATCACTAAAAATTGTAAAAAAATATTTATGAGTTGTAATTTATATAAAACAAGTGAGAACACCATATTAAAATCCTACAA
The DNA here is from genome assembly GCF_007990345.1 of Gossypium hirsutum. Lineage (NCBI taxonomy): Eukaryota > Viridiplantae > Streptophyta > Magnoliopsida > Malvales > Malvaceae > Gossypium > Gossypium hirsutum. Next base: position 40,050,390 of record NC_053441.1, on the reverse strand, counting down.
TGAGAAAACTTATTTTTAGTGTCAAGAGGTCAGGATAGTCAAGTGGTGAAACAGGGGAGAATTTAACTAATAAACTGTACTAATTGGATGAACCAAAAATTCTAAAAAATTTATGGTAAGAATATATATGAGTCTAGTTTTAGGGAAAATTTATAGATTTAAATTTTGAGTTCTGTAGCTCAAGTTATAAATGATTTAGTGACTGCTGCGCGAGTGGACAGCTTTATCATAAATAGTGAGATAAATTTTAAAAGCAAATTTTTATGCCCCGAACTAATAAGTTAAGTAAAGTAATGCCTCGAGCTCGACTCCGGTAATGGTCTCGGGTAAGGGGTGTTACAAACATGGTCCATCTATAAAGGATATTCATTGGCCAAAGGTAATTATATCCATTACGACTATAATTCTTGGTTCAATCATCGAAGCACGGTTATACAGATCTCAGGTTTTTAGAGGTTGTGTTCCTATACTGGTTGTTACTGAAACTACATTCAATTTTCCTCTTTTATTTCAGAATACACTATTGATGTTGAGGTATTATTCTAATTATACGGTTGAAAAGTAGGTCTTATTATAGCACTATGATTTTAATCTATCTAATGATTGTGGCTCCGGTATGGTTCAAAGCTTTGATGTTAATAATTGAGATAGCTTTATTATATATCCCTTTCTAGCTTTCATGAAGGGGTATGCATCGGCAAAAGTATAGACGGTGGAAAATCGAACTTAAACTTGTAAATTGGTTCTCATCCCTCAAGTAGTCTCAATTTATGTCAACGAGTTAAAATGAGATGTTATGTTTCGTTTGAGTTAATGCAGTTTGTAGAAATCTTTTATTGGTATTCTGAGTTGATTATGATAGATTGTGTGTCTAGGTTGTCTTAACAATAATAAGAAAGGATTATTCTGAAATGTTACTATCTGATAGATAAGACCAACTCAGTTGTTTTTGTTAGAGTCGGTTATTCATTTGAAAAATTAATTGAGTTATACGCATTTGAGTTTATCTTATGGTTTGGGAAAAAATTTTGTGCATTCACGAGTAAATAGACAGATAGTCAGAATGATGGATTCATATTCTAGAAGACATGATACAGAAATATATCTATCAGATCAATTCTAATCGAGAAATGTTATTATGGGTTAAAGTCGTCTTAATAGTTAAAGCTATCGCGCTTGTGTTAGACGATATTGCTTGACGCTTTCTATGTAAAGGGAGCAAATATCAGTTGAAAGTTACAGATGCAAACATGTCAGAAGCATCCGTCAGAGTTTGATAATCTGGGTTTCTTAGTTATACGATCACTGTGAATATCTTGGTAGATATACTACTAATGATAAAGTGATGACTGGAGAACACCATAGTTGTTTAGTTAAGTTCGGATATAGTATCAAGTCTTATTATGAGTTCTGATACAAGTTTTGAATCGAGGTAAATTATAAATGATATATATGTGGATTACCATTAAGAAGATGATAGAAAGACTCAACTTGATGGCTCTTATCAGGTGAGAAATTTCGAGGACGAAATTTTCGTAAGGGGGGAGAGTTATAATAGCCCGTTTTGCAGTGGTGTTGGAAATAGTGGTTTTGAGGCCACCAAATCTGACGAGTAAGTTTGTAAATATTATATTTAATATTTACGATTAAAATATGGTTTTTAAAAGGTTTTTGATATGATAATTTATGTTATATAAACGATTTATTAAGTTCAAATGGTATAATCCTATGGTCAAGTAGTTTTAGAAAATGAGGTATCGGGACCTCGTTTCTATAAATCGAGCCGTAAATATTTTTATAAATATTTATGGAGTGTCATTAAGGTGGTATTAAAGTTTCATTGAAAAATTTTAAAGTTTCGATGGTTAATTAATTAAGAAGGACTAAATTATAAAAGATGTAAAATTTAATCACTATTTGATTTGAGTGATTAAATGGTTAATTGAATAACGGAAAAGGGACTTAAATGGTAATTAGACCATTCAAGGTGTTAGTTTTTGGTTTTGCTATATTTAATGATATGAATTAAAATGTTTAAAATTTTGTGTTTGTTTTGAAATGTAAACTCTGGTAATGCTTCGTAACCCTATTCTGGCCACGGATATGAGTTAGAGGTGTTATATATAGATTTAGGGTTGTTGTCATCCTCAACCCTAGGTTTAAGGTTGTCGTCATCCTCAACCCTAGGTTACCTGACACTCTCATGTTTAACTATTGACTGTGCTGACCAAAACGCCCTTAGCTCATAAGTATTTTCCATATAAGACCGACGTCGTGACACCCCAGTGTCTGTGTTGCAACATTGAAGGCAATATGCTCAAGTTTAAGGTAGCTTCAGGGGTGTGTCGCGACATTCCATGGCTGTGTCACGACACCAAAGGTAGTACGGTAAATCTTGCATTTTGCTCCCTATGTTATGACCTCGAATTTCCTGTGTTGTAACACAACGACCAGTATTGAGTTCCTATGCCCTTGTATGGTCTCTTGTACACTCACTAAATACATTAGCTTGCCTTTAGGCCTCATTCAACCCATAAGGTCAATAAAAGACTCAAAATACATTTTTATTGAATTTAAACTAAAATATAGTAAAAGTACTTTTATTTAAGCTCCTCTAGTGCAAAAACTAGTTTAATATGCTACACCAAATTATGGCAGATCAGAGCACTTAAAGGCTTTTGTATCATGATAAATTATGGGTCTTAAGGGTTGAACACTTTTAGTTTAATTGATAAATGGTTGAAATGCTTAGTTATCAGGACGAAGAAGGCTCTGGTGTTCAGACAAGCTAAATTGACAAGGATAAGGAAAACAAGGTGAGTTTTTGCACCCTGCTTTCTGACTGATAGACGTTGTTGTATGATATTGTCAGTTCTGTGCTGATTGTTTAATAATAAATAGTTGTTGAATCGTTATCTGGCATGTTATACTTATAGCAATAATTTGTATGGTATACATGATTATTGTATGCATGGTATGAGAAGGACTTATCAACAGGATAAACAAAGTTAGGATTGGGGAAAAGAGGAGTGATTTTAGTTAGATACTGACATACATTGCTGCTAAGTGTAGACTGTAATTAGTGAAGCTCTAAGCCTTGCGAAGGGGACACTGAGGTGTTCGAGCATCAAGTTTAAGAATGGTGTAATGGAGTAATGGACGAAGGAATAGAGAAATTGGAATTCTGTTAAGGCTCTACCATCTGAGGTTGCTGGGAGCAAAACGTGATGTGTGAAGCTCTGAGCCTTATGGATGGGACATTTTGGTGTTTGAGCATTAAGGTGAAATGTGAAATAGGTTCTTCGATACCCCAGCATGATGACGATTATTAGGTTCCATAGAGCAACACCACGACGGTAATCAGTAGGCTCTATGGAGTGACACCGCAACAGTAATAAGGTCCTGCGAGGTGATACCTCAAAAGAATAAAATGTGTTGATTTGGTCAATTTGTCAACTATTACCTAAATTGTATCTTTCTTTTTCGACATTAATGATAATGCTGATATGAAATCTATAGTGACTCACTCCCATTTCCATTCCGGAATCATTATAGGTTGTAATAAACCCGATAGGACCTGATGTTTAGCTTTAACTTGTTGACAAACCAAGCATTTTGCCACAAATCAGATATCTCTCTTTTCATTTCCAGCCACTAGTACAACGGTTTCAAGTCATTATACATTTTATTGTTGCGCGGATGTATTGTATATGTACTATTGTGAGCTTTGTGCAGAATGTCTTGTTTCAACTCTGAATTCTTCGGTACACACAAACAGTTTTGAAAATATAAATTATCGTTATCTTCAACACTGAACCCAAAAGTCTGATCATTCTCAACAAGTTTCTGTTTTGCTTACAATTCAGAACCATCTTTCTACAATTCTTGGATTTTTTTGAAGAAATACAGGCTTAGCCCCCAACTTGGCTAAAATAGAATTGTCTCACTCCAAAGTCCAACAAGCATTCATTGCCTTTAAAGCAAATAGAGACTTCCGAATAAGGGAATCAACTACAATATTAGCTTTACCTAGATTATAGTCAATGGTCAAATCATAATGTTTAAGCAATTCAAGCCACCTGCACTATCTCAAATTTAATACTTTCTGCATCAGTAAGTATTGAAGACTTTTATGATCAGTGAAAACGTGGCATTTCTCCCCGTACAAGTGATTTCTTTAAATTTTTAGAGCAAACACAACTGTAGCCGGTTCTAGATCATGTGTAGGATAAATCTTCTCATGTGGCTTAAGTTGTCGAAAAGAATAAGTAATCCTTCTTGCATCAATACATAATCTAGATCGTTAAGTGAAGCATCATTGAACACTACCAATTCTTTCCCAAATTTAGGCGGAGTAAAAACGAAGCTTCTGATAACATTACTTTCAACTATTCAAAACTCTGTTGGCATTTGTCTGACCAAACAAATGTGACATTTTTCTATAACAATTTTGTTAATGGAAGGGCTATCATCGAGAATCCTTTAACAAACCATCGATAATACCTGGCTAATCCCAGAAAACTTCGCACTTCTATGATATTCTTTAGAGGTTTCTAGTTCATAATTGCTGAGATTTTATTCAGATCAACTCAGATACCTTCAACCGATATCACGTGGCCCAAAAATCACACTTCTTGTAGCTAGAATTCACATTTGTTGAATTTTGCATATAATTACTTTTCTCGAAAAGTCTGTAATATAGTCCTCAAATATCGATCATGATCATTTTCATCTTTCGAATAAATCGGTATGTCATCAATAAATACAACTACAAATTGATCCAGATATGACTGAAAAATTTTGTTAATCAAATCCATAAAAGCGGCTAGAGCATTAGTAAGCCCAAACAGCATTACTAGAAACTCATTATGTCTGTATCGAGTTCAAAAAGTGATTTTCAACACATCTAGTTCTTTCTCTTTGAGCTGATAATAATTCAATCGGAGATCAATTTTTGAAAAGACAGTCATTCTTTTCAGCTGATCAATCAAATCATCAATATGAATCACTTTATTTAACTATCGGTAGTCGATACATAGTGTAACACCCAATTACTAGTTATTAACCCACAATTAGGAAAAAGTAGGATTAAATTAAAAAGGCTAGTAAATTGTCAAACATCGTTAGGACATTCAAAAATTTTAGTGGCTAAATTGTGATTAGTTGAATTCCAATTCCAGTTTAATTAAATTGGAACCGACTAGTTCCATAGTTGGAGACAACATGATTAAGAATGATGGTTGGGGAGGCCAGTGAAAACCCTGCCTAAGGAGTATATATAGGTGTGAGCGAAGACAGAATTTTCTCAATTCTGTTTACGAATCTTTTTCCCCTTCATAGCATCATCTTCTTCAATCATCTTGAAGAATAAAGGAATGCAGCTGAAGGAAACTCTACATGTCGTTGCAGTCGCGTGAATTGAAGTCTGGTAGTAGAGAAATTGAAGAACTAGTAAGCTTTTTTACCTCTCTGAACTGGTGGATTGAAAGAAGAAATAGAGTATGAGAACTTAAAGGCTTTTGTATCATGATGAAATATGGGTCTTAAGGGTTGACTACTTTTTGTTTAATTTATAAATGGTTGGCATGCTTAGCTACCAGGAGAAAAATGGATATTTATGTAGAAATGTGTAGAAAATTGGAGAAAGAAGGAGAAAAATCATTCATCTTTTTAATCCATTCACGTCACACCCATTTTCCATTATTTTCATCTTTTGTTTTCTTTACAGATAGGTCTTTCCACGATAACCAAGCCAATTAAGCTTAATCCCTCTAATTCCTTTCATGATTAGTGAGTGAAATCAATAGAGAATAGTGGTAGCCACCTTAATTTCATAAGAAATGCATCCATGAATGTTTTAGAGGAGATAGAAGATAAGGATTAGTGGATAATATAAGCAATTGAGGTAAGAATTATAAACTTCTCTAGAAATACATGTTACTTTTGATTGAAAAACATGAATTAGGATATGTGAATGTGATTTAATGTGTAAAAATTATATTAATTTATATGGAAAATGAAAAAAAAAGTAAAGGAAAGTAAGAGACTAGTGGAGAAATAAAGCAAGGGGGTGTCCAAAGGTAGAAGAAGAAGAAACTTGATTTCAAGTCTTGAATTGTAAGTACAACTAGAATCTTACTTATTTTAATTAAATTGTTAATTCTTGAGTCTAATTAGATGAGAAAAAGTCTTTACATTATATTAAATATAAGTTTACATGTATAAAAATGAAGAAAAAGATATGATATTGATTAAAAATAAGATAGTGATGATGTGGATTCATATATTAAGTATATGATAAAGAGAAAAGATTAAAAGTGAGAAAAAAAAGACTAAATCATAAAAGATGTAAATGTTGATAAAATAGTAAATTTTGCAAGTAAGTGTATACATGAAGTGAGATATGTAAAAGATTGATATGTGAAATGATATAGTAATATTATGAGTATATTTGATGAAGTATGAAAAAGAGAGGACTAAATTATAAAGTATGCAACAGTGACATGTGAAATGTATGATAATAATTAATAGTGAATTATAGAAGATTATTAAATATTGAGACATGTTACATGTATTAATGAAAGTGGAAGATACAATTTTATGAATTAATGTTACAAGGACTAAAATGAAATACATGAAAAGTATTTGAATTTTTTTCTAAAATGTGAAAATATAATTGATACTGATATAAATGCTCAAGTAGACAAGATAAGAACTATTGGGGATATAGATGGCACGCCATTAAAGAAATTTAGCGTGCTCTCTGTTTACCCACTTCGACGGTGTCTCGTCTTATTCCGTATATCCAATGTGTTCTATTAAGTCTACTGGGCCTCCAATACAAGGTAAACGATTACTTTTGTTAATGATTGAAATATTGTATCTATAAAATGAAGTTATAAGTAAATTAAATGTATTGAATTGAGATTAAATTGTACTTGATAAATAATAGTATCAGATGAAAAGACATGATAAGTAAATGGTGAGTTACAAGTTATTTGTGAATACAGGTTCTAAATAAAATATCGCATTTATTAAGTGAAAAGGTAAAAAGATTAAATGTATTGAAAAGGACTAAATTGTCAATCAATAATAATATATGGAAAGATGTGATAATTGATTGGTAAAATATAAAATTATTAAAGATAACATGTCATTGAATGATTCTGTATAAATAAGGTAAGTTTTATGATAGTTAAATGTAACTAAAGCTCTGGTTGTACTTACTAAGCTAACAATAACTTAATGCGTGTTTCATACGAGTAGGTTAAGAGTAGAAGAAAATTATCTTTGAAGATCGAAGGCATCTCATCTCATCACATCAATGGGCCCAATGAAAAGAGTAAATTTTCCTTTCTTTATTTTAGTAAATGGCATGTACCTAAGTATGTTTTAAATTTGAGGTGTTAAAGGGACTTAATTGTAAAACATGATGATTACTTAAATTATATGAGATAATTATATGTTTATGAATTGGTACTTGAAATTGGAATTAAAGAATGATTGGAGATGAGGGCTATATGGATTGGTTTGGTTTAATTTGCCAATTGAATAGGGGCTAAAATAGGTAAAATATGAAGGACCAATTTGGTAAATAATCCCTAGTTAAAAATAAAACATCGGATCTCATTTTGGTATCGATACCAAGTGTAAAATATTGATACTAGAGAGGAAGTATTGATACATTAACCTATGGATCGGTACTTAGGGTATTTTCTTTAATTTTTCAAACATTGAAGCTTAAAACGGTATCAATACAACATAAGGGTATCGATACAAAAGCCAAGGTACTGGTTCTTTAGTGTCAATATCTATACTTTTTTTTTGTACAAATGTGGTTTTGAAATGAATTTTTATCAAAAATTTTACTTGGTTTGGTCTGATACAGCTGCAATATGAAAAATACACATTAATAAGTTTGAAATATGATCGAAAAAAGGGTTCAGAAGATTGAATTTAGCCAAGACTACTTTGGCAGATTGAATTTAGCCAAGATTACTTTGGCACTCAAATGTGACATTCCTATATTTGACTTGGTAGTTGAGTCAGGTATAAGGGTGTTACATAACTAATTCAATTGCTTGAAAAAAAAATTCTCATTTCATTAATTCAATCTAGTTGGAAGTCGAACAACTTAAAAAATGATTTATTTTTAGCTTTGATTTGCTTCAGCAATGGTCGGTAGCTCAAGTTAACAAAAAATGAATTATTTATAAGATATATCAAATTCGTAGAAATTTGAAGTATAAGGAAAGTAATGTATTTGATGATTGTCTTGTTTAATAATAAATGGAATTTAAAAAAAAAATTCCTAATTTACACAGTGTGCATAAAATTATATTTTAATGTAAAAATATGATAAAATTAGGTAATGTGTAAATATTGATGGCTAAATTTTTAAAAATTTAGACTATATTAACAGAATGTGTACATGTAGATGGCTAAATATATTATTATGCCTTTTTTAAAAGTTGTCATATCATCTTTCTGTTATTCATATAATAACGGGCGACTAAAAAAGAAAAAAAATGAATAGTTGTATTATCGTTTTCCAACTTTTCATAGTTGAGTTATCAAAAAAAAGTATTGATAGTTGGGTGACTACTAATGTAGCTTACCTTACTTTAAATTGAGTTTATCTTAATTCTAATTTTTTTATATTTTTTATATTCGCTTTATGGTCAATGTTTATAATTGTAATTTATTGACATAAAATGTATTAATTTTGTAATTTATAAACTAAATCTTTTTATATATATATATTTTTGGTATTCTTCATGTTCGTCTATGTTCAAGGTTGCCCCTCCCAACAATGTTGTTTTTAAGGTTCGAACAGTGAATGTACCTAAGAGGAGGTGATCAAATTACTCTCTTTACTATTAAATGGATCAATTTGGCCATTATACTATTAAAAGGGATCAAATAAGGCCAAATTGGAATAAAGTTAGCGTTTACTATTTAACAAAATATCATTTACTATTTAACAGAGTTAATATTTTTAAAGTTTTTATTATTTTGTAAATGAAATATTTTATTTAGAATTAAACTAAAATTAAAAATAATAATTATCAAGACATTTTTTATATTCTATTACAATTTAAATTTATTTAATTTTTTTTAATAATATAAACTAAATTATTCTAATCCACTTCCCACGCACTTTAACCTAAAAATTTAACTATTAAATATATATCTTTAATATTTTAAATAGAATATTAAAAATTTCGACCCGATCCAGATATGGATGCTTCTCCTTCAGAGCATTTGTCATTGCTTTTATTTTCCTCCTAAAAACGATCTTCCCAACACCACTATCAGTTCTTTTCTGCCACTCCAATTCCATCATATTCAATCTTTCAGTTTTATTTTACTTTTTTTTTAAAGTTTAAATAAAAATAAAGCTAATAATAACTAATACTTGATAAATAATTCTGACCCAAAAATCCAGAACTTCATACTGTAACCATTATCTTCAACCTTCTTTTTTCAAAAAAAAAAAAAAAAACTCAAGCTTTTCTCATTTTAGTAGTTATTTTCTGAGAGACGTTAGCTTTCATGGATGAAATATACGGATTCTACTCCATGGGAGATCAGTACGTTGACAACGCCTTGATGTCACCGGAGAACATGATCTTTCCTTCTGATTACCAACCTCGGCTTTGTTCTTCCGATCGGGTTCCGGCGTTTGGATCCGACGAGTTAATCTCTGTCGCCTCCGCCATCTCCGAAGCCGCTTACGTCACCCCTCAAATTCAAGGAGAAGTGGACATTTCAAACGTGATCAAAGCCAAAATCGCTTCTCACCCTTATTATCCTAGTTTGCTTGAAGCTTATATTGATTGCCAGAAGGTGAAACCAACTAGAATTACGAAAAGGGTGTTACTATTATCATTATTATTTTTTGCTATTTCTGGTGCAAACAATACACTTAAAGCTGCAGGTTTTTTAAAAGTATTTCAATCGTCTTTTCCTCTTTTTTTTCCCCACTTTAGCTTCATTAAATATGATGTTGTATAACATTACTGTTAATGTGTGCAGGAACTTCAAGGGTAAGATTTAGTACAGTGGCTTTGTTAGTTGTATTTTAAGTTTCCGCCATTAATGAGGGTTTACGAAAGATTTTAGTCTCGAAATAGTTCGCACTTCCTACTGTTTTCTTCTTCAATTTCAAGTCAAGATTCAACCTTTTTCTTACTCTTGAAGAAACTTTCGTACTCGATCAAATCCCATAATTTTATCTGGAATATATCATCAAATAGGGCGTGTGCAATTTGTTGGGACTTTGGTTGAGTACTGTTCTAAGCTCTTTGTACCTTTCTCTTTCTATTTTAGGTCGGAGCTCCTCCGGAGATAGCGAGGATATTAGACGAAATTCTGATGGAGACCGATGTTAACAAGCGGGATATCCTGCCAACCTGCTTGGGAGCCGATCCTGAGCTCGACGAGTTCATGGTTTCTCTTTGCTCGCTTTGAAGCTTACTTTGGTTTTCGATTTTCATACCATATATATATATGTGTGTGTATATATGTATGATGGTCTGGGGTTTAATTTGTTTAGGAAACTTACTGCGATATGTTGGTGAAATACAAGTCTGATATTTCAAGGCCTTTTGATGAAGCGACCACTTTTCTAAACAAGATCGAGATGCAGCTTCGAAATCTCTGCACGGGTGCCTCCATTACAGGCCCTTCTGGTCAGTATCCTTGCCCTCACTAGTCAGAGTGTTTCTTTTGGATTAATTTAATATTTGGGTTCTTGGTTTTTGTGCTTTTCTCAAATCTTCTTCTATTTCTTTTTCCATGCTCTCATTATCTGCTCCAGCTACGGTAAAAAATTTACCCCCAAACGAGCTGAATAAGCTCTATTTTATTCTTTAAACCTCGCATGAGTCCCAGCAACTGGCAGGCAAAACTTGGGATTTGTAGGTTCTTGGTGCATGATAATATGGATTATGGAACCCTCAAGATGGCGGTAACCATTCTTTTCCTGGTCATCATCATTCTTAGACCTCCTCTATCATTTTCTGCTAAAGAACTCATTAATGGAGGGCAATAATAGTACTCGAAAAATAGATCTTTCTAGTATTTCAATAATGATGGTATCACTAGCAGACAACGCAAGAAACCCTAAAGATAATATAGACCCTTTGTCCTTGTTTAGTCACCATTCCCGTCTTAAGTTCTCCATAGTTAGGGTGGAATTGAGATTGGTCACCTTTCTCCAATTCCATCACTGTCAATGACATCAGGGGCTTGCATTTGCTGATTATCATCTTTGTTTGTTAGTTCATTTCTTTCACATTTTTGTGTTAGTTTCATTATTATTATTTCTCATTTGCTGTTTGTCAGAGAAAAATGAAAGCCTGAAAGTAAACATCTTTTTTGGGTTTTTTGAGACTCTGAATTGACGTTTCAGAGCTCAGTGATTGCCATGCGAAATAGTTGCGTGTTTGATTCTCACCAGTGCCTTCAACTATTTCTTTTGCAATGCCTTAGTTGATGCAAAAACCTAAGCCTAGGGCTAGTTGTTTGAGTTGATTGAACGTTCGGATTATGTACTTCGACCCCTCTAACATGTTTAAAGCTTTAAAAATAAGGAACGTGCGTCTGGAGACATCCGTACTCACATTTGAGGCTGTGTACTATAGATATAGCATGCTCATTAAACCTTATTTTTTGGACACTAATGAGCTTATTTTCATCTGGCTGATAATTGTTTCATATTCCTTTGAAACTGCATGTATGGTTTGGTTTAGAAGTAAAGACTGGTAGATTGAATTTTTTTTTTTAATATACAATTCTTACTACTACTCATACCCCTCAAACCCTTAAATCAGACAATAAAACGCATTTTACCGCAATTGAAATCATGTTCTCCTAGTTGCTGCAACGGTAGCTCAGCTCAGTTGGCACTACTAGGGTGACTATCAAATGCACACCCTTTTGAAGTTTGATGCGGTCTACTTAAACAAGAAGTCCATTATAATAAAAAAAAAAAAAAGAGAACAAAAAAGGCCATGAGGTCCTATTAAAATATGTGGAAATAATGGTACTATTAAAAAGAGGCCTAGAGGTCCATTACCAAACGAATTCATACTTTTTTTAAGCCAAGCTTAAATAATTTGTGATTACAACTATTTTATTTACACCTTAAAAAGATAAGAAAGGCCTCGATTCATACCTCATGCTTATTGTTTTGTAGTTATTACATCTTAAACGTGATTGCATGAGTCGACCATATTAAATTCTGCTGAGATTTTAAAAAAATCTGAGTTCATGGCTTCTCTCCTTTTGTCACTTTTCTGGTCGCTTCATTGTGTAGTGTGGAAATAATGTGCACCGTTGTTACATGAACTGAAAACAGGGTGTTGGATCTAAATAAGCTATGTTTTTTACTGTTTTTCTTATTAATTTTGTTGATCCCAATTTCGTGCTATCTAGTTTATCCGGTTTTTGAAAGCGAGTGTCTTATATAGGTATATGTCCTGCACAGGTAAGCTCAATTTTTTGAAGTTTTTATCATGTATTTTGAGGATTATATTTCGTACTCATGTTTGATTGTGTCAGGTAGATATTTTAGGGAAAATAAAGAATCTGGATAACATAGAAGGCCACTAGGGATAGTTTATTAAGCATACAAAAGAGGTTTTGGTCTAGCAGTACCGTAGTAGTAATCTAAAATTATATGCGTCTTTTTGTTACATATTTTTTGAAGTTATGAAGATCTATACATGCCTTAATTAGAATTGTATGGTATTGGATTGGCCGATATGTTAGTGTGTTTGAACAAATCTCAAGGTTGAACATGAGTATTTATATTCAAGTATGTGCTGAATATGGGTACTTTAGGGAGAATGACTGGTTCGGATAACATATGTTTCCTTCTCTACAAAAGAGGCTTATGCAATTGGCATGCCTATAGCAGCCTTAGAGTTCAGACTTGAGAAAGTAATGACTGCATTCTGGTTTGTCGATAGTTTTCAACTATGGTGTTCTATACAATTTACTCATCTATGGGTAACTGGAAAAGAAAGAAGCTATTTTCGCTGCACATGCAACCATTGTAGTCTTTTATAGAGACCCGCATGGATTTTGTTAGAACCAATTTGCAGGCTCCTTAAGAGTTGTAAAACCTCATGTTTAACCATTTGTTTTCTGCATGTGGTATTAATTATCATCAAATCGTGTTTCCCTTATTGGATTATCTTCCAACTTCCGCAGGTGAACGGTGTTCGGTTTTATTTGAATCAACAGAATAATCATCTGAACCGACCATATTAAGATAGTTCACCTTTTCCTTGCGGAATTTTCTGTAGTATATCTAGAGAAGCGCCTGTGTTGTACGCTTTTTGATGGACGTTTGTTCTTCCTATGGATGTTTTAGTTCTAAACATAATTCTGATGGTGAGGCTCAAAATTTTTATATGAAACATAATCTAGGTTTTTCCTTCGCACATTGTTCACACGATGCTGTCTTAGTTTCGGTCCTTTTGTTTTAGGTTGGAGTACTAGTGTGAAGTATATTTAGACATGAGCTAAGGTTTGTTGTTTTTTTTTTTATATATATATTTGAATAACATGGGACATTTTTAGAAAATAACATGTCCTATTTCTGTTCTATAATGCGGTTCATAGTTCATACTGCACATAGCTGATGATTAAAAAGAAAAAAGCTATCACTGTCATTTGATTTAGTCTTGAATGTTAGGAGTAGATAATAGATATTTATTATTCGAATATTTATCACAGTTTTCTGGGGCCATCAAATATTGATCACAGTTGAATATTTTTATAGATAGGGATTAGAAATGGAGTAATACTGGTATTGAATGCTAGAATCGGAGAGGCCTTCGGATCCCAGTATAATAAAAAATAATAAAATCAGGTGGTTAGGAAGTTATCACATGGACACCCGCAGATTTCGCTGTGGATCCATCAGAATCAGACAAAATCATTCAATTCTTCAACACTCTTTCTCTCTGGTCTTCCTTCTCTGGTACCCATGCTGCACCTTCCATTGGGTGGGTTCCGATGTCTCGGCCTTTTTTAATGTACACCACACGTGTAAGTATCTCCCTCAGACCAGGCCTCCTACGCCGGCCCCATCTATGTTGCTTCGGCTCATACCCAAAACAATTCCCGTGTTTTCTTTTTCTAATAATCCCCCAGATAATTGAATTGATTCATTTATCTATTTTTCGAAAGATTTTCTAATATTTTGAACTTTTTTGTTAATTAAATATGAACTAATTCACAAAAAGTATTTTATATTATAAATAGATAAAAGATGGTATTTGATTTGATTAAAACATTCGGCCGGAATTGGATCATTTTTTTCCCTCTCCACGCACTTCAATGAGCCACGGATGGGGCCATTTCTAGGACGACATAAAGGGCGTAGGCTTCCTTCTTTTTTCATTTTTTTAGGGGGTGGTGGGGTTGTGTAGTCTCATTCTCTCTCTGGGTGATGGTGATGGTGATGGTGATGCCTGTACTGTCATTTCGACTCGGACTGTCGGACTCAGTGTGAGTGGCAGTAGACATGACCAGACACTGAGTTCTTTTTTATTTGCCCAAATGATCATGTCTTTGCCTTTCGGTTTTGATGTTGACGTTATCTTATGTTGGAAAATGGTCCGTTGCTGACTGAGATCTCACCCTTTTAACTGCCTAGTTAATGAGGATAGTAGTTGTAGATAGTGTAAACTTAGATGTTCCACTAGAATATTTAAATAAAATACTATATATTAAACATCAAGTGCGCTGCCAATTCATTGGATAATTATAAAAATGTTTTTATTTTATAAAATAAATTTTATTATTTGAAAAAGTTCTTTTTAAATATTTTTACATAGAAAAAAAAAATCATAAGCTTTGAATTCAAGTTTCTATTGTTTTCAGTATTTGTATTATACTATTCAATCAAAGTTATATATTGATTTTGTATAATATATTTATTACATAATCATCATAATTTTGCTATAATTTAAAATGATTATATTTATAGCAGATTTTGAGTGGAGTGCTTGATGTTAATATTTCATATCTTTATTATTTGAATTCGTTTTTTTTATAATAATAACTTTAGATATTTGACTTTCGTTTTTTTTATAATAATAACTTTAGATATTTGACTTTGCAATCTAAGTCTAAAATTTAGATTCAAATTCAGTCAAAATCTTTTTGGGTTGTTTAGATTTTGATATTTAGATAATTTTTTTTGGCCAAAAGATACTTAGATAATTGTGATGTTATTGAATTCATATGGTTATACTTAATTTTAATGTGAATAATAAAATAAGTCAAGTCTTAAAAGTAGTTATGTGAATTTTAGAATTTGAACATAAGATTAATGCTAGAAATGAATGTATGAGAGATGTACCATTGCAAAGTTTTTTGTTTCTTTTCAAAATGGATCACGAGCTGTGCTGCAATGCTGAAACTGGCTGTTTTGGGTGTTTGGTTTGCTTCTTTTCTTTTGTCCTCGGAACGGCTAGCCAAGAAATAAATAGTGCTTCTGGAATGTTGCTTATACGTTTAGCCCTTTCACACAATCATTTCTTGAGTTTTTGGACAATGTATGTTTGGATTTTGTTGGACCAGATATTTATTTTTCTTGAAGCGTCCTTACTGAATGCGTATTGGGACGCAAGTATATGGTACTTTAAGGAGATTCTTGATTCATGGGAAAATGTAAAAGAAATTGAACATATCCGAGTCCGAGCATTATATTTTAGGAATGTGACTGATGACTGAAATTGTGTTCCTCCTATGCGTGTGTGTTTTCATTCTTGGTGTTCCTGGGCAGATGAAGGCGGTGAATCATCGGAGGGAGATGTTAGTGTTGGGGAGGATGATGTGGAAGAACTGCAGCCAAGAAGCAAAGACATAGGTCTCAAAGATCTTCTGCTTCATAGATTTGGCAATCATATTACCACCTTGAAGCTGGAGTTCTCAAAGAAGAAGAAGAAAGGAAAACTTCCGAAAGAAGCAAGGCAAATATTGTTAGAGTGGTGGAATGTTCACAGCAAATGGCCGTATCCGACGGTAACTTCTTACTTCCCCCAGCTTGATTTTGTGTTTGAACTGTCCCGGTTCATCCCCACGATTTTGTGGGAAAATAAGTTAAGGGCAATTGTTTACATTACGAAGTCGTATTCAATCCTTTGTTAGCGCGTATGAATGGTTCTTTGCTCAATACTGCTGTTACTTTGTTGGTGGTTGAAGGAAGGTGATAAGATGGCATTGGCTGAAACGACGGGACTGGACCCGAAGCAAATCAACAACTGGTTTATAAACCAAAGAAAGCGCCATTGGAAACCATCTGAAACCTTCCAAATGGACGAACTGTCTGGACGATTCTTTATAGATCAGGAGTGATGACCATATTATACACTCCCAATATGTATATCAACAGTATCTAGTTCTTGTTTTAAATTAGCTTTGTTACGTATATTTTGACATTCTGGGATTTAATTATGCTTATATGACGGGGACGGCAATGGAGCGGGATGTTTAAAAACATCCATTTACATAAATGTTTCTAGATTGGCTTAATGTATCATTTGGTACTTAAACTTAAAACTTGGCATTTCTTTTCTTTTTCTTTTTTTCTTTTAATTTGGTACCTCTAAACTTTTTTTTGCCTAATTTGGCACCTGAACTTGGCATTTTTTTCTAATTTAGTATTTAAACTCTTTTGGGGCTTAATTTAGTATTTGAATTTGACATTTTTTTTCTAATTTGGTACCTAAGCTTGTTTTAGGTTCAATTTGGTACCTACAAATTACACAAAATACTAGTAGTGTTAAATTTTATTTTGTTATGCTACAAAAATATTGTCAATATTAGAGAAAATTTATGTTAAAAGAATGGGTATAAAGCTATGTTTAATGAATTAATATTAAATAAAAAAAAGAGTTTTAAAAATTCAAATTAAAAGAAAATTATAGTAATTGAACATATAAAATAAAAAAATATCATATCATTTATTATTATTTTTGCTACCTCAAAAAATAACATTGTTAGCATATTGGAGTAATTTGTAAAATGTTTGACAAGTTTAAGTACTAAATCGAAAAAAAAATAGATATCAAATTAAGAAAAAGAGTCAAATTTAGGTACCAAATTAAATCCCAAAAAATATTATGTATCAACTTAAGAAAAAAAAACGTCAACTTTAAATACTAAATTAAGAAAAAAAATGTCAAATTTGAGTACCAAATTAGATAAAAAAAAATTTAAGTACCAAATTAAGAAAAAAATAACAAATTCAAATACCAAATGTTCTTTTAGATTATTGTATCTTGTTTTATTGTTCACCTCCTAATGGTCTTTCAATTTAATGTTGTAAAAACATATATTTATATTAACGTTTATGACATGAATGGAATTTCCCATGCAGTGATAGTGTAAGATATTTGTTCTGTGTCATGTTATGAATGGTGCGATTTTCTTCCAGAAAAGGAAAAATCAGTATTATTGTTTTAAACATTTTAAATTAAATAATACATTCAACTTAACGAGACATTAATTTATTTCATCAATACATATAATAAATTTGCATAAAATATTTAGGTAAAAATAATTTGATAGCAAATTTCTGGAGATTCACAAGACTTTCTTAACTGTCAATATGATATTGAGGTCATTGATCATCTTTCTTCTAGCATTTTTTTCCACCTGGTGTAATAAAAGGATCGAGGAGTCACTAGCAAGGAAGCTTGGTGAAAAAGGAAAATTTGGAGGAAATTCAGCCAAAGCTTTTTGATACGAGTCACAAAGGCCCAATTCAAGCTCAATGACGTGATGGACTCAAATTACCACAAGGCCCAATAACGAGGTCAAAGGCCAGACAAATGCGTATGAAACTAAATGGAATCATTCAAGACTTCATTAGCAAGGCCTTAGATGCGTATACAAAGGAAAAAGAAAATCAAGATTCACTTTCTTGTTTTCAAGAAAATCAAGAAACCGAATCTTGGTCCAATTTTGCTGTTTTGAGCGATTTCAAGAATCAAGAAAATCAAGATTTCAAATCTTGGAAATCTTGGTCCAAGAAACCAAATCTTGCAGCTAAGGCGCATTGGATCTCAGTTACGAGCATCAATGAACCAATTTCGGAGAGAACGAATTACAAGCCCAAGTTCTTGAAGACACGGCCCAATAAGATGTTCCAAGCCCAATCAAGAAGTTCAAATTAAACTTAGTTGAAAATCAGGCCAAATTGTCAAAGTGTCCCAATTTGTTAAGTTTTAATTCTTTAAATACTTAGTTTAATTTTTATACTTTATGAATTAAATTCTATGTAAACATTCAGTCCAAGAGGCCCATTTAAAAGCCTTGACCTAATTTTCCTTTAAAAGTCAAACAATTATGTTTTTTCTTAGTTTTCCTAATAGGGTTATGAAAGTAGTAGTAGGCCTATATATGTAAGGCTTGGCTGGCCACCCATAGACACAACACATTGAAATCAAATTTTTTATTGAGTGAAAAATTCTCTTTGAGTTTTCTCCAAGAATTCTCTCTTGAGTTTTTTTAGAAGTAGTTTTAACAATTTTTTGATTGTGGGAGCCATCTTCAGCTTTCTTCTTGTCGTTGTTCTACATCGGAGGGGAGATTCGAGCCGTTTGAAAGGAGTTGTGAAATCTTTCTTGATTTCAAGGCTTCTTAGGACTTTATTCATCTTTCTTGTTGTTCTTTCTTCTTTAGTTGTTTCTGTTTATGCCGATTGGTTGATTAACTTGATTTAATTTCTCTTGTTGCGTTTTCAGCCATTCCAATCTTCAAGAATCTGTTCGGCACCATTCTTGGCATTAAAGAAACGTCCCTTAGTCATACTCTTCAATAGATCTTGCCGCCCAAGCCTCCTAATTCTGATTCAATTCGGTTTGTTGGGTTTTGAGTTTATTTCTCTGTTTTGTGTTCTCCTTTGCAGATTCGGCTTGGGGGAGTCTTTTCTTGAAACAAAATTTTTGTTTCTTTGTTTCCAATCAACGCTATTAATAAGTGTTTCGATTCTTGGCTGATTCTTTCTTGTTTTGGGTGTTTCGTTTCAGATCTGTTAGTTCTAAGTTTAATTTTCTGTTTCATTTCATATTTGAGTGTCTAGCGTTTTCATAAGAGTTTTCCGTGACTTGGCAACTCGATCTTGGTCTGCGCACAATCCTCTATCATTTGGTATCAGATTTTGGGCGTTTTGGGTGTTCTTGGTTGACTTCTAAACTAATTTCCTTTAAAAAACAGCATATAGTAATTTTTACCCAGAAAAATTTTTGAAAAAAAATCATTTGAGTAAGTAAACGTTGTACAATTGGTCTGAAATTTTATATGCATATTTTTGAAACTATGATAGAATATTAGAAAATATTTCCCGCAAAAAAAATCAGTAGAAAAAGTCAAAAAATAGAAAAATACGAAATCAAATAAAAATTTTAAAAAATATTCAGCGGGTTGAGTTTAGTGCCGAAACTTTCCAAATCAAAAATACAATATTTAAGGACATTCCAGTTTAAATTTTGTGATTTTTGGAGATCAGGAACACCTCGAACGAAGTTGTCAAGTTACTCCGCAGTTTTTTTCAGGTTTTCGGGTATCAGCAATTTTTATTGATTCTTAGTTGTAAGATTTCATTTGTTTTGCGTTTATTCTTCCTTTACACTATCTAAAACCTTCTTGTTTCTTGTGTTAGTAAGATTTAAAAGTGTGCACAATTCTTCCTCGGTGCAACACAAATCAATTGGTTTCTCGTCACTTTTTGGATTCCTGGTGCAATTAGGATTCTTTGGTAGTTACGGTTCATACACTTTCTAATTGATTGATATAGACTCTACTAAAGAACTCGCAAGACTAAATTCTACCTCTTTGAGAATTTGATTTTCCTTTTTGAGTGATTAACGGTGAGGTTTGTTAGGTTTTTTTTTTTGAGTGTTGAGTGTTTGTTTTTCAAGTATTCCAAAAGGAAAAAATAAGATGCATAGACTGGGTCAAGTCGATGATGAGAATAATGACCATAATGAGGTCCATGATAAATTTATAGAGTTTCAACAATAGTTAGACGAGCAGACTGCTGCACTCAAACAAACAAATGCCATACTTCGAACATTGAGTGCTACTATCAATGAGATGCGATTAGATCGAGTGAATAAAAGAGCCCAACGAGGACAGCTTAATTCAAGTGAAAGGGCAAAAATGAGAGTGCCAAGAAGACGAACATCCAACGAATATTCGAGAAGAAATTCATATCATGATTCCTATTCAACGAGAAATTCAAGACGATACAAAGCAAGTTTCGAGTGTGAAGTTTTCCAAGGTGATGAACAAGAAATCACAAGTAATCTTTCGTATGCCCCAAGGAACTCGTCCACTGAGAATCAATTTTGAAAAGGTGATCATTGTTCGTATGCAAGTCATTCTGTACATACCCAACGAGAGTCTTTTCGTTCTAATTCATTTGTAACATCTCTATCTTGTAATGAAAGGAAGATAGAAAAAGAAATCGAAAAAGAAAAAGAGAATGAAAAAGAGCAAAAAGAGATTGAGAGTGAAAAGGAATACGAAACAGACAAGAAAATTGAAAAAGAAATTGAAGAAAGAAGAGGAAATGAGTTAGAAAAAGAAACAAAAGAAAAAGACGAGGAACGGGTAGTGAGGAATGTTTCCACTAACCAAGATATGAATTTTTGTTGTGTTGCTACTTTTCAGGTTCCCGGAAGACCGAAAGATAACTTTCAACTTCAATACCTTTCCGATGAAAGACGCTTTCATACAATCAACATAGGCAAGATTGAAGATGAAATCACACTACATGAGCCCGAATGTAAGCGAGGTAAGGAAATTTTAGCAACCGAGTCCCGTGCAGATTTGAAAATTATTGATAAAACTTTTGGTGACTTAGTTCTTAAAATATCCCCTCATTTTGATCCGATTAATTGTTATTCTTCGATTGTGGTTGATAAAGTCATTATGAAAGGAAGCGTGAGTTGTTATTCTCTTGATTTGCCTTGTGTAAAATCCGCGAATTTGTGTAAATCTGTTTTGAAGAATAAAAAAAGTTTTGAATGTGTATGCGAAAATCCTCATGGTTTAACTTGATTGGTTTAATGAAATCTTTGTTACTCTTCGGCATGACTAATCAAAATCAAGTTTTTAAACCCGAACTCTGTTTTGGTATATTTTGTTGGAAAATCAAGCATCATCTATTGTGTGCAAATACTTTCTATTGTTTTGATACTTGGTTTTTGAAAAAGGTAATGAAATTTGCCAAATTTTTTTTCCATTTATATTCGTGCTTGAAACAATTTCTGTGGTTGTACATGAAGTTTGAGTTCCATTTGACAAATGTTAACTCAACAACGGAGCTTCGACTACACTATGCCCCCGATGAGCGAAGGTTTGTATTAAATGGAAAAGGTAAAATCGACCCTTATTCTTCTGCTTATAAAGGTAAGATGCTTGAAACTTTTGAAACACTTTTGTACTCCTCGGATAGTGACAAAGATCGTGTTGATGGTTTAATTTTTGTAAAACACTTAGATCGAAATGTGCTTGATTGTCTTATTTTATTTATTGATGATCTATCTGTTTTGATGGTTGATGAAAAGATTATTATTTTTGATAATTTTTATGATGCATGTGTGAGTGAATCTATAGTCCGTCGATTAATGCATGGTATGATTGTGAAACTCTGTGAACTGTGTGAACCTTTTCAAATACCTACTTGTGACGATTACGTTTACTATTTGATTTATTACTCGCAATTTATTCATGGTTTGTGGAAACAACTTGAGATGATTGAATGCCTTAAAACATGTCCATCTTTGTTTCGAATATTTGACGAGGCATTAGCAAGTAAATTAGCTTGTTTGCATGGTAATCTGAATCTGTCCATTCGCATGCATTATACTTGTTTTGTTATGCTTATGATTGGACATCAAGTTTTTTTGCGTTGCTATTTACTAACTCATGGCTATTCTTTTCAGTGGACTCAATTGCCATTAGTCCCGTTCAATCGAGGAAAGTCGAGTAAGAGGAGCTATGTTCGAGTGAACCAACGCATCGACTTGAGAACAAGTCGCTTCGAAGAAGGGGGGATGATACGACCATGCCCTGAAAACGCCCTTGGTTCAGTTCATCAATCGCCATTCGAAAACGTTCGCAAGTTGAATTAACTTGTTCTTCGAGCTGATTCTAGCTCGTTGAGCTTAATTTGCTTTTATTTAATTCATGCATTTTTAATTTGTTGGAATAAATTAAATGAGTTAGTTTATTAAATTTAGTTCAGCTCAAATAAGTGTTAGAATTAATTGTAGTTCAGCTTAAATAAGTGTTAGTAATTAATTTGTTTAAATCTGGACAAATTTAATTATTTGTGTTTAAAGTGTTTCATGCATGCTTTTAATATGTTTTAGTTATTACATAGCATAAATAAGTCTGTTTCATTACATCTAATTAATGTGTCTTGTTTTTTATTTAATATGTCTAAATTCAGCCGAATTTTACTTTGTCTTGCTGCTGAATTCATTGTGTCTTGAGCTCATTCAATTTGCTGAAAGACCAAGTTTTATCCAAGAGGCGAAGGGCCTTTCCAAGTACTCGAGCGGATCAATGATAATGCATACAAAATTGATCTACCCGGTGAGTACAATGTAAGTTCTACTTTCAATGTGGCTGACTTATATCCATTTAATTTTTCAGATTCGAGGATGAATCTTTTTGAGGAAGGGGGGAATGATACGAGTCACAAAGGCCCAATTCAAGCTTAAGAACGTGATGGACTCAAATTACCATAAGGCCCAATAACGAGGTCAAAGGCCAGGCAAATGCATATGAAGCTAAATAGAATCACTCACGACTTCATTAGC
The DNA here is from genome assembly GCF_007990345.1 of Gossypium hirsutum. Lineage (NCBI taxonomy): Eukaryota > Viridiplantae > Streptophyta > Magnoliopsida > Malvales > Malvaceae > Gossypium > Gossypium hirsutum. Next base: position 40,027,528 of record NC_053441.1, on the reverse strand, counting down.
AAGGCCTTAGATGCGTATACAAAGGAAAAAGAAAATCAAGATTCACTTTCTTGTTTTCAAGAAAATCAAGAAACTGAATCTTGGTCCAATTTTACTGTTTTGAGTGATTTCAAGAATCAAGAAAATCAAGATTTCAAATCTTGGAAATCTTGGTCCAAGAAACCAAATCTTGCAGCTAAGGCGCATTGGATCTCAGTTACGAGCATCAACGAACCAATTTCAGGAGAGAACGGATCACAAGCCCAAGTTCTTGAAGACACGGCCCAATAAGATGTTCCAAGCCCAATCAAGAAGTTCAAACTAGACTTAGTTGAAAATCAGGTCAAATTGTCAAAGTGGCCCAATTTGTTAAGTTTTAATTCTTTAAATACTTAGTTTAATTTTTAGACTTTATGAATTAAATTCTATGTAAACATTCAGTCCAAGAGGCCTATTTAAAGGCCTTGGCCGAATTTTCCTTTAAAAGTCAAACAATTAGGTTTTTTCTTAGTTTTCCTAATTGGGTTAGGAAAGTAGTAGTAGGCCTACATATGTAAGGCTTGGCCGGCCATCCATAGACACAACACATTGAAATCAGATTTTTTATTGAGTGAAAAATTCTCTTTGAGTTTTCTCCAAGAGTTCTCTCTTGAGTTTTTTTTAGAAGTAGTTTTAACAATCTTTTTGATTGTGAGAGCCATCTTCAGCTTTCTTCTTGCCATTGTTTTACATCAAAGGGGAGATTCGAGCCGTTTGAAAGGAGTTGTGAAATCTTTCTTAATTTCAAGGATTCTTAGGACTTTATTCATCTTTCTTGCTGTTCTTTCTTCTTTAGTTGTTTCTATTTATGCCGATTGGTTGATTAACTTGATTTAATTTCTCTTGTTGCGTTTTCAGCCATTCCAATCTTTAAGAGTCTGTTCGGCACCATTCTTGGCATTAAAGAAACATCCCTTAGTCATACTCTTCAATAGATCTTCCCGCCCAAGCCTCCTAGTTCTGATTCAATTCGGTTTGTTGTGTTTTGAGTTTATTTCTCTGTTTTGTGTTCTCCTTTACAGATTCGGCTTGGGGGAGTCTTTTCTTGAAACAAAATTTTTGTTTCTTTGTTTCCAATCAATGCTATTAATAAGTGTTTCGATTCTTGGCTAATTTTTTCTTGTTTTGGGTGTTTCGTTTTAGATCTGTTAGTTCTAAGTTTAATTTTCTGTTTCGTTTCAGATCCGAATGTCTAGCATTTTCATAAGAGTTTTCCGTGACTTGGCAACTCGATCTTGGTCCACGCGCAACCACCTATCACTTTTGCATTCTCCTTCAAGTATTGAATTGTATCTACTGATGAATGCTGAAGAAAAGTACGTAAGACAGAAATCTAAGACTCAAAGTGTGAAGGCTAGTGATCAGAACACAGCCTATTTTCACAAAATTGTTGCTACTGCTACTAGCATCAGGGTATTAAATGATAGCTCTAAAAGATCTCTTAATACTCATAATCAGATTGCGAATGACTTTTTGAAGGAACTTTGAATGTTAAATCAACGTCGGATGACTTGTTGAAGGAACTTTTAGGAGTCAATATTTTCGACTCCTTGATGGATAGATTGACAAGGCGGATAACAGCTGAAGAGATCAAAGCCACTGTGTTTGCAATGAATGGAGACAAAGCTCTGAGGCCTAATGGGTACACTTCTAAATTCTTTCAAACATCCCGGAATATTGTGGGAAAAGATGTCATTGAAGCAGTACTATTTTTTTTTCAACACTGGTTCACTGTTAAATGCCTCCAATTCAAACATTCTAGCCTTGGTCCCTAAGATTTAGAGTCCAAGTGTGGCTACTAAATTTAGGCCTATTTCTTGTTGCTCCACCATCTATAAATATATTACCAAGATAATTATTAATCGGATGAAGGTTTGTTTGGTTGATATAATCATCGGCAATCAAAGTGCTTTATTGAGAGGAATCTGGTTGATAATGTGTTGCTTGCTCAAGAAATTGTGTTTGGTTATAGGAGGAAACATTTATCTCCTAGGTGTGCCTTAAAAAGATTGATTTTAGAAATGCTTTTGATTCTCTCAACTGGAAATTTATTTTGCTAGTTTGGTAGTGTTAAGTTTTCCTGAGTGGCTGGATTAAAAGATGCAGATACTATTAATGGGAGTTCGAAGGTTTTTTTTAAGTGTCAAAAGTGTTAGACAATGAGATCCTTATCCCATTATCTATTTATATAAGGGATGAATGTCTTATATGTTCAATCTTGTGCTCTAAATATAATATATTCGTTTGTATAGTTACGATTTTTTTGAACGGATTGGCTTAACAAAATTATTCATGAATTACATTAATATTCTTTGTATATTGTTCTCATGTGGTTTTTGCATGCAAAGTAAAATAGAAGCCAATATTAGCTCACTAGTTATCTAATGTTTAATTAATACTAGGCAGCTTCATGTGGTTGAATCGTAATACGAAAAGACAACTTATATTAGTAAATGAACCTAAAGGTGTCCTTAGTCTAATCGAAAATGAGCAAGCTAATTGAAAGACTAATATGTCACTTTCAAGTCCAATTGAGGGGATGCTTTGTCTTGAGCATCGGAGTACATGAGTCCCAAAGATAGAGACATAAATGTGACTGTCTAAACTAATAGTATATCAAATAGGACCTAAGTAGAATAGATCTTGAATCCATTTATAAATTTATTTACTTGTGACGTTTATAGTGTGCCATACCTTAATCCTGAGTGGATGATGAATTATATATGTGTGACTCATATACTTTGATGTAAGTGTTGAAAATATCCGGTTTGAAAATGGTTTTCTTATATAGAAAAAAATAAAAAATTTAAAAATCGACTCTATTTGTAAAATTTATAACAATAAACCCTATATCGAAATTGTATCTGTGCTTTATTGTTCCCAACTTTCAACCAAAAGATCTTCTCCACTATTCTCGTACCACGAACTGCTTCGAGTGTGGGCTCGATCAAATCGAATCAAAACATAGAACTAGAAATGATTTTCTTTTTTTTTAGTGAAAACAAAAGTTCTCTTCTCAAATAAAAACCGATAGAATCAGTATTTCAAAAAATATATTTAATTCTTAGAGAATAAAAGTCTCTCTATTTTTGGGCGATATTTAAAAGTTGTGTGTTAACAGCCCTAGAGGTGTCAGCTATTTGTATGGAGAGAAGGTAGAACCCTTATTGAATAGTGAAGTTTATTTCAACTAGAAAAACGAAATCCTAGCTCTATTAGGATGTAGGGGCGGCAACCCTAGTTAAATATACTAGGGTTTATCGTCCCCCCTTATTACATAAGGGGATTTTGGGCCTCTTCCAGATCAAGTCTAATTACAAGTACTTTCCGTGCACTTAACTCAATACTTTATAATTTGATCTAACCCAATTTTTGTTTTTCTATTTCCCAAAAATAAACTACAAAATTTATGGTAAATAATTTTCTCATCCCAATTTTACCCCCGATAAAATTATGATAATCTTATCCTTAATAAAATTTTTGAGAAAATATATTTAATATTTCACCATTCAACTTGTTCAATATAATCGTATGATTTATTTTCATTTTCGGGCTTTAAAATATCTTAAAAATATAAACTCAATCTTCCGATCATTTTTTAGAATTTATTGTTCATTTCTAAATTAATTCATCTCTTATTTTTATTTTCATTTTCATTTTGAGAAAACCACATTCATTTCCAAATGATTCAATTTTTCCATTTTCATTTTCGTTTTGGAGAAAATCATAATTATTTCTTGAATGTTTTTCATTTCTATATTTCTATTCATTCTATTCATTTTGATTCAACTCGCAATTCAGTTATGGTTTCAACGAGTTAGTGGAGGGACCTATTAAACATATGCAATTGAGGCTCAAATGACTTATAATTAAGTTCTAACTTTTCGCCTATTAATTATAACCTCAATTAGTCATGAAGTCATTCCACTATAGTATCATGACTGAACTCTCCCCAACAACATACCATTATGAAAGCAACTAGATTAGTGCTTGTCCAATGACCTTGTCTGATGCGATCATGGACAAGGACTAAACCAAAATAGCTTGTGGTACAATTGAGCTGCCAATAGGGCCAATCACTCGTGCATGGGCCAAGAAGTTCAAGGAAGCCATCACGGGTCTCATTGATCGAGTTTGGGCAGAAGTTGTTACAGGACTAATTGATCAACCTTGGGCATGCACTCCATGCGTCCCATGCAATGCGCTTCAAACAAAGCTTTAATTTCAGCTAGATTAATTCAACTGCTAGAATAAAGATTTTAATCCATTTTTAGTTATTTTAGTTTGAACATCATTAATATGAGTATTTAATTATGTCTTAGTTTGAACATAATTAATATGTATCTTTAAATATGTCTTAGGTTTAATATCATTAATATGTGTTTTAATTATGTGTTTTTAATTCTAACATAATTAATATTTTTCTAAGTTCATAAAAATTAAAGTGTATTTAAACTTTGTTTTATTGTTGCATCTAACCGTGTTTTTTAATGTATACCAGGTTGTTCACATTGGCTGCTTCTAATGCATGCATAATTGAAGATTCAATGGACCGTATTTAAGAAGTTCATGCACTAGGACATTCATGCATGTGGAAGGTGCTGAATACAATCTTCCAAGCACATTTTCATGAAAAGCCAAGGCATCTACTGTGTCCACACTTGACCAAACGGTTGGCTACCAAGTTCACACCCAATGAATTTTTTGGACAAGTTAATGCATCAATCAACTTCTATACTTGCATGGATAAATTCATGAACGTCCAAGGGGGGAATTGTCACATAAATTCAGCACATTGAATTAATAGCATGTATGCACAATGGGGAGGACGAATTTAAAAGATACATGCTGCAATTCATGAACCAGCCCATAATCAATGCGTCCAATTAATTGAAGGTGCATGATCCATGCAAGTTACATGTCCATTCAAGGCATTTGAGCTTTCTTCCATGCTATGAATACATGCACGGTCATAAAGGAAGAAATGTGTCAATTCAAATTTGGGAAAGCATTCAAGAACCGTATTTAATGTTTAATTGTGAACAATTTAATGTTGGTGTGAACACATAGATTTCGAATTTGAGTAGTCATCTTTGTGTTTACAAATAGTTGTTTTGTAAACATTTGAGGGCTAGACCTTTGATGAATTTTTATAATATAGTGAGTGTTCAACTCTCTTTATTCTTTCTTGACTCAAATTGAATTATCAAGTAAACCCTGTGGTGTCAATTTGTTTCTTTTTGAACTTATCACTTCTTCGAAGTGTGGCATTCACCCTATAGCAATTGGTTTCTATCTTGATAGATAGTGGGTCACGGTCTTGTTATCTTTGCCATAACCGTCTTAAGTGTTGATATAAGAATTGGGTCAATATTGTCCTTTAATATTGGTTCATTCTTCAGTGTTAAACCGAAACTTATCCTATCCATTTCATCCACCCAAAGCACCCTTTTGCATAACCTACCATTTTCGATTCAACCTATACCTTGTCTGTTACTTTCGATACTTCTTAATTTTGATCAAGAACCCTTGCGACTCAAATCAACAAATGAATACAAGCTTACATCATTTGGTATCAAAGTTAGTTAAATTAAGTATCCACGTTTTTATCTTTCCCAGGATTAGTATTTGAAAAAAAGTGAAAAAAAAGTTTGAACAAAAAAAGAAGAGAATTCAGCATATTTACAATCTAAGTATGAAAATACAAAGAAAAAAATATTCAAAATTCTATTTTAAAAAAAAGCTAGCCTGAAAGTGTTTATGTTCCCAAGTACCAATTTCTTTACCATACGAATTCAACCACACTTCATATTAACCTTTGTTTTCTTTTAAGCCTACCCTATTACCCAACATAAACTCCCACCTTTTACATCACTTTTGAAGCTGATTCCACAAGGGTACCTACTGCAGTCTAAGGTAGTCACCTAAAAACTTAGAGAAATGAGCAAGAGTGGTAAAATGCAAGAGTGTGTGAGAGCATTAGAGGGGATAAAAGCCAAAACGAGTGTAAACAGAAGTGGAGTCAACATTTCTATTCCTTTTTTAGGGACTAGTAAGGTTTGAGGTGAGAAAACTTCATGTCTCAAAGTCTCATAAAGAACATTACTGGTGGTGGTGGTGTGCCTGACTTAGCATACCAAGCCCTCATTCGAGAGATGGATCGAATGCTACAACACCGGTTGGAGCCAATGCAAGAGCAATTAGACCAATTGGAGGAAATATCCCGACGGGAATGAACTCCTCAAAATCCAAGGAAGTACGACAATGAGGTTGTTTGTGACATGGAGAGTAGTCAAGCTACAATGGGTCAATGACAGATGAGCTTAAGGTTACTAAGTAAGCCGTTATTACCTTCTCAATTGGCAAGTACAACAATGAGGTTGTTTGTGATGTAGTGTCGATGCATGCTAGTCATTTGTTGTTAGGGAGGCCATGGCAATTTGACCGCCGAGTCATACATGATGGGTATACCAACCAATATACCTTCAAACATCTTGGAAAGAATGTTACTTTGGTGACGCTTACTCCTAAGCAAGTCTATGAAGATTAGCTTCAATTGAGGAATTCTTTAGAAAAAATGAGAGCAAAAGAAAAAGTGGAAAAAATGAGAAAGAAAAAGAAAAGAAAATAGAAAAAAAGAAAGGAAAAAATGAGGCAAAAACAAGAGAGAAAAACAAAGAGTGTGAGATAAAAATACGAGAGGAAAAAGAAAGAAAAGGAGAGAATGAGTTTGGAAAATTGAGTGTTTATGCAAAAGAGAAAGAAATTCGAAAATCCTTGTTATTGAAACATCCCGTGCTTGTACACATGTACAAGGAAAGTTTATTTGGAACTAACAATTTAGTTGGCATTCTCCCTTTTTCTATTGTGTCTTTGTTGCAGGAATTTGAGGACGTGTTTTCAGAGGACATCCTGAGTGGTCTACCACCCATTAGGGGTATCAAACACCAAATTGATTTTATACCCGGATCCATTATCCCGAACCGTCCAGCCTACAAAAGTAACCCCGAGAAAACCAAGGAGCTACAAAGGCAAGTGACCGAGTTAATAAAAAAGGGGTATGTTCGAGAAAGTCTAAGTCCATGTGCCGTGCCTGTGCTTTTGGTACCTAAAAAGGATGGTTTTTGGTGTATGTGCATTGATTGTCGAGCAATCAACAAAATCACTATCAAGTATCAACATCCGATCCCGCACCTAGATGATATGTTAGACGAGCTAAATGGAGCTCAAATTTTCTCCAAGATAGACCTCAAGAGTGGCTACCATCGATCCGAATGAAAGAAGGAGATGAATGGAAAACCACATTCAAAACCAAGCATGGTTTGTATGAGTGGTTGGTTATGCCTTTCAGCCTAACTAACGCACCAAGTACCTTTATGCGTTTAATGAATCATGTCCTTCGATCTTTCATTGGTAAATTCTGTGTGGTTTATTTTGATGATATATTGATTTATAGTAAGTCTTTGGAAGAACATGTTTCTCATTTAAAACCTGTGTTGGAAGTGTTGCGAAAAGAAACTTTGTTTGCAAATCTTAAAAAGTGTTCTTTTTGTACTAACAAGCTTGTTTTTCTAGGTTTCGTGGTTAGTTTGGAAGGTCTTGAAGTCGACCAAGAAAAGGTAAAAGCAATACGAGAGTTGCCATGACCTACTAGTATTAGCCAAGTAAGAATTTTTCATGGTCTTGCAAGTTTCTATTGAAGATTTGTTCCTAACTTTAGTACTTTAGCTACTCCATTAACAGAAACTATCAAGAAAAGTTCTAACTTTCAATAGGGTGGGGAACAAGAGAAATCTTTTACAATGATTAAAAACTATTTGAAAAATGTACCTTTATTATCTTTGTCTGATTTTACAAAAACTTTCGAGATTGAGTGTGATGCGTCAGGAATAGGGATTGGAGCTGTTCTCACACAAAATGGGCGTCCCATAGCCTACTTCTGTGAGAAATTAAATGGTGCCACCCTTAACTACCGAACGTATGATAAAGAGATGTACGTGTTGGTCCAAGCGTTGGAAACTTGGAAACACTACCTTTGGCCCAAGGAGTTTGTCATTCACACAGATCTTAAGGGATTGAAACATCTCAAGGGGAAAAACAAACTGAACAAGAGACATGCTAAGTGGGTGGAGTTTCTTGAATCATTTCCCTACATGATTAAGTATAAGAAAGGTAAAGAGAATGTTGTAGCTGATGCTTTGTCAAGAAGGTACGCACTTCTTAATAACTTAAATTCTAAATTACTTGGTTTTGCGTATCTAAAAGAGCTTTATGAAACTGATGTTGATTTCGGTGAAGTTTATAAGGCTTGTGAAAAAGGGGCTTTCAAGAAGTTCTATAAGCAAGACAGATACCTCTTTAAAGAAGGTAAGTTGTGTATCCCTCAAGGATCCATTCGAGAAGTACTTGTGAGTAAGGCGCATAGTGGAGGTCTTATGGAGAACTTTAGAGTGACCAAGACTTTGGCTATGCTCTATGAGCACTTTTTTTGGCCCAAAATGAGACGTAATGTGGAGAGGGTGTGTGACCGTTGCTTTGCTTGTAAGAGGGAAAAGTCACGAATAAAACCCCATGGATTGTACACTCCCTTACCCATTCCTAAAGAACCTTGGGTTGATATTTCTATGGACTTTGTTCTAGGACTTCCTAGAACTAAGAGTGGAAAGGATTCAATTTTTGTAGTTGTTGACCGTTTTTTCTAAAATGGCTCACTTTATTGCTTGCCATAAAACTGATGATGCTTTGAATGTAGCAAATCTATTTTTCAGGGAAGTAGTGTGATTACATGGAGTCCCAAGGACCATTGTGTTGGATCGAGATACCAAATTCCTTAGTCATTTTTGGAGGACTTTGTGGGGCAAGCTTTGCACCAAGCTGTTGTTTCCACAACGTGCCACCCACAAACGGATGGCCAAACCGAAGTAGTTAATCGAGTCCTATCTACCTTGTTAAGAGCAATCATTAGGAAAAATCTAAAGACATGAGAAGAATACTTGCCGCATATTGAATTTTCCTACAATCGATCTGTCCGTTTGGTCACTAAGCATTCTCCATTTGAAGTTGTCTACGGGTTTAATCCTTTAACTCCTTTAGATTTAATTCCCTTACCTACTAATCAACTTGTGCATGTAGATGGCAAACGGAAGGCTGAGTTCATGAAGCATCTACATCAAAAAGTGAGGGAAAATATAGAGAAGAGAATCGAGCAGCATGCACACAAAGCCAACAAGGGACGCAAACGAGTAGTTTTTGAACCCAGAGATTGGGTTTGGATTCACATGCTAAATGAGAGATTCTCTGCTCAAAGAAGGTCTAAGTTACTTCCTCGAGGCAGTGGCCCTTTCCAAGTGTTGGAGAGGATTAATGACAATTCATACAAACTAGACCTCCTAGGTGAGTATAATGTTAGAACAAGCTTCAATGTTTCTAATCTTTCTCCTTATGATATAGAGGACGATTTGGGGACAAATCACTTCGAAGGGGGAGGGGATGATGCGATCATGGACAAGGACTCAACCAAAACAGCTTGTGATCCAATTGAGCTGCCAATAGGGCCAATCACTCGTGCACAAGCCAAGAAGTTCAAGGAAGCCATCATGGGTCTCATTGATCGAGTTTGGGTAGAAGCTATCACGAGACTAATTGATCAAGCTTGGGTATTCACTCCATGCGTCCCATGCAATGTGCTTTAAACAAAGCTTTAATTTCAGCTTTATTAATTCAGCTGCTCTAATAAAGATTTTAATCCATTTTTAGTTATATTAGTGTAAACATCATTAATATGAGTCTTTAATTATGTCTTAGCTTGAACATCATTAATATGTGTCTTTAATTATGTCTTAGTTTGAATATCATTAATATGTGTTTTAATTATGTGTTTTTAATTCTAACATAATTAATATTTGTCTAAGTTCATAAAAATTAAAGTGTGTTTAAACTTTGTTTTATTGTTGCATTTCACCGTGTTTTTTAATATGTACTAGGTTGTTCACATTGGTTGCTTCTAATGCATGCATAATTGAATATTCAATGGACCATATTTAAGGAGTTCATGCACTAGGACGTTCATGCTTGTGGAAGGTGCTGAATACAATCTTCCAAGCACCTTTTTTGTGAAAATCCAAGGCATCTAGTGTGTCCAACGTTGACCAAACGGTTGGCTGCCAAGTTCACACCCAAGGGATGTTTCAGACAAGTTAATGCATCAATCAGCTTCTATACTTGCATGGATAAATTCATGAATTTCCAAGGGGGGAATTGTCACATAAATTTAGCACATTGAATTAATAACATGTATGCACAATGGGGAAGACGATTTTACAAGACACATGCTGCAATTCATGAACCAACCCATCATTAATGCGTCCAATTAATTGAAGGTGCATGATCCATGCAAGTTACATGTCCATTCAAGGCATTTGAGCTTTCTTCCATGCTAAGAATACATGCACGATCATAAAGGAAGAAATGTGTCAATTCAGATTTGGGAAAGCATTCAAGAACCATCTGTAATGTTTAGTTGTGAACAATTTAATGTTGGTGTGAACACATAGATGTCGAATTTGAGTAGTCACCTTTGTGTTTATAAATAGTTGTTTTGTAAACATTTGAGGGCTAGACCTTTGATGAATTTTTATAATATAGTGAGTGTTCAACTCTCTTTGTTCTTTCTTGACTCAAATTGACTTATCAAGTAAACCTTGTGGCGTCAATCTATTTCTTTTTGAACTTATCACTTCTTCGAAGTGTGGCGTTTACCCTAACCGATTAGTTCCTATCTTGGTAGATAATGGGTCACAGTCTTGTTATCTTTTCCATAACCATCTTAAGTGTTGATATAAGAATTTGGTCAATATTATCATTTAATATTGGTTTATTCTTCAGCCTTAAACCAAAACTTATCCTATCCATTTCATCCACCCAAAACACCCTTTTGCATAACCATTTTCGATTCAACCTATACCTAGTCCGTTACTCTCGATACTTTTTAATTTCGAACGGGAACCCTTACGACACAAATCAACAAACGAATACGAGCTCGCATCATTGTCATAAGTGTGTTACCCTTATAGGATATCCTTACTCTCTTTGGAATAATACCCGTTCTCCCAATATGATCCTATTTTATCTCTTGGTATCTATTACATCTTCCTTCATGAAAAGTCAATTACTATCAAATAGTAATCAAGTCATTTATCACAAAGTTGAATGACTTGTGGCCACATGTACTTTTCATCAACCATGTAATGCCAATGAAGGATATCATTTACCCATGTCTTGGGCTATAAATTTCACTGTTGGGAATGACATTACTGGAACAACAGAAATGTACAATTGTATGCAATTGTAGCAAGTAATAAAGTGACAAGAATGTCGAGTTGTCGTACCCATAGAGACTGTGAAAGAAAATATTTATGAAAAGTAAAATTAAACAATTTGGTGGAGGAAAAATATGTTGATTTGAAAGAAGTGATATATAGAGACTGTGAAAGGAAATATTTATGAAAAGTAAAATTACTGAGTAAGAAAATAAAATTCCAAATGCACGATTTCTACAAAAATAGTTTTAATCAATATGACATAAATGTGTTAGATCAATTTTATTCTTTAACTTAGAATTATTAAAACTATATTCATGTTGTTACGAATAATTTCATGGCAATTTGGCCTTTTGTTAACTAATGCACATACATACTTACTAAATCAATTAATCTCTTAAACATATTTTTATGTCAATTCAAACAATTAATTAATTTTCATAATCAAGTATAAGATAAAATGAGGTAACAATATATTCCTATATTGAAACAATTTAATCACAATAATCTTACAAGCTATGCAAGGCTTAAAATATTATTTAATATCATCGCTAATTTAACCCTCAACTACCTTAGAAGGTTAAACATGCACCAATTAAATACTATGTCAATTAATTATAATTTCAATCTGATTAATAATTAATTCTTTTGTTACCTTACAATTAAAATGCAAGCATAACATAAACATGATTTTATTTAATTGAGCAAACTTCCAAGGCCTATAACAACACAAACATGCTTTTAATAAATTAAGTGGACAAAATGCAATTAATCTAACACGAATGAAATTTAAGTCATTTTAATTAATTTAAGAACATCAACACAACAAGTATTCATATTCATGATCCCAACATAAACTGAAAAAAAAATTAAGAGAAGGGAACTAGAAAACAAATTTTGGTGATGTTTCGAAGCCAGACTAGTGCGCTTCTCCTCTTTTCTACTCGTTCTGTCGATCCAAAGCCTTCACGAATACTTGATTGCTACTACTCCAAGGGGCATGCTAGCTATTTTTCAAGAGGGGAAATCGACAAGGGAAGAGAGAAAATTGGAAAGGCAAAGAGAGTAAAAAATGGAGATGAATGAAGAGATATGTGGATGAATAAGTTGATGAAAAATGAAGAGGTGAAGAGAGGTATTTATAGTGGGAGATGGCAACATGCATTAGCTAGAAATAGCACCAAATCCCCTTCCTTATGGCCAGCCATGTTAGGTGGAAAGAGAGGTTGAATTGGTTTTGCTATTTTTAGCTTGTGGCTAGAAAATAAATGCACAAAAAGAGAGGTTTGAACGACATTTAGAAAGAGATCAAGGGCTGATTTGTAAGTGTCAAAATTAGGCAAGATTAGTTGATTAGGTCAGCTAGGTGAGACGGTTTGGGCTACTCTATTGGGCTTGTGCATCCTCCTTTATTTGCTTAATTCAGGCTATTTTCTCTACTTCAAGCTGTCCACTTTTCTTGATAAAAATTAAATCGAACCAATTGATTCGAGGAAGTTGAAAAGCAAAAATTTAATTCCTCCATGGTTGTTCATTCATCATCTTAAGCTCCTAAGGTGCCTCGTCGATTAATTTTTCCAAGGTGACTGTCAAGTTGATTTTTCACCTTTTTGTGCAAAACTTCCAAAAAAACCCAAATTATGAAAAATAATTATAAAGATAATAAAATTCAAAAATTTTTATAAATTAAATTCAAATTAATTATTTTATAATAAAAGTATAAAATTTGACAGAAATTACTTAGAAACGACATGAAGTAGTGCTCAAAAAATGCTGAAAAAGTCTATGAGCACGTTTGGTTCGCTGTAATGGAATAGAGCTGTAATGGAATAGAGGCATAATAGTAATTCAATTGTTTGGTTGAATGGAATGGAATAGAACTGTAATAGTATTCTTGTGTTTGGTTGAATGGAATGATGTTGTAATAACATAAGGAAAAAAACTAAAATGACTAGAATACCCTTAGTAGAATTTTTTTAGGTAGATGATTATTGTTATTGTTATTAAATTTTAATAAGATTATTAATATAAATAATAAATAATTTAATCATATTTTAACATAATTATTATTAAATATAATTTAATAAAAATATGTAATTTAATAAAATTCTTAATATTAAATATTCTTATATGAATTTAATAAAATCATAATATATAATACTATAAATATAATTTAAAAAAATAAAAAAATCATTTTATGGAAAAAATCAATTTTTGTATGAAAATAAAATTTATAAAAAATTATATTTTGTGAGAAAAATATTTATATTTATAAAAAATAGCATATTATCTAAAAATTTAGAGTCTATTTTATTTGCAGATTTTAAAAATTGATGAAAAATAGATTTCATTCAAAAAAGAAATATTTCTAAAAATTAATTTACTCTTTTAGAAGGTATACGACATTTTTTAAAAAGATAACAACCCGATTTCATGTTTCATAAAAAATATATTTTGGCAATTAATTTGTCAAATAAATGTATATTAAAAAAGTTTATAATGTTGGTGTAAGAACATTTTCGATTTAAATATTGAGTCAAAAACAAATATATTTGAGTAGAAACTTTTTTTTATTTGTTTGAACTATTTAATCGGAGGTAAATATATAATTTTAAACAAAAATGAAAACCTTTTAAATTTAATAATTTATACTCAAACCAACTGCCGATCCTCCTTGATTGGTTGAAATGATGAAACCAAAATGAAACAAAATACGACCATAAAAAACATAAGTACCAAAATGAATGTTAAAACCAAAAATAGGGACTAAAAAATATATTTACCCATCGATATAGTACCAAAATGAGATGAGCCACCAGTTCACGACTGATGGTTAAATCCTGTCTTTTCTTTTTAAACTTTGCTTACAAATACAAATTCACAGGATGAGAAAATGCATCAGATTGTCCCAGCAAGTTTCAAGACATTATCCCACACTTATCCAACTATATTCCTTTTTCCCCATTTTGGGTTAAATGTTCCAAGGTATTTTCTACAATGAATCCTGTGGAATATGTAACTAACTATCCAGTCTTTCCAAATGCAAAGCTGGAATGAGATGTTAATATATACAACATACATTAAATAAAAATAAAACAACAATGGCAAAAATCTGCATGTCTACAAACCTCAACATGCTGCATTCCAAAATAAGTTGCATGAGGCAAAATCTCTTATATCAATGCACATTGAGCAATGGCCAAAGCAGCAGTAGACACACTACATGGTGGTTTGCCCCTTTCATGAAAATTTTGATTCCATCAAGAAAACCAAATGATCTGAGTTTTGAAGCCAGTGCCATTCTACAACTCAACTCCTACTCCTTCCAGTGCGGCTGCCATTGAAGCAGATGCCTCTTCAAGTGTTCGCTTCTTTTGAACAATGTTGAAGGCCTCAAGAATATCTCCTTCCTGCCATCAATCATAATCTTCCACTCCCATACCACACTCCAAACCAACATTTACCTGTCCACAAAATTATCAACTAAATATGAAACCAAGGAGAATTCCCGCATCCCCTAAATTATCAACCATACAATTTTAGTAAGAAAGCTGAAGATATTGATGCTGATATAGCCATTTTGCATGATAATTGACCTAGTCTCTCTCGAAAAAACATCTTCAAACATGATCTAGAAGTACAAGACCACAATCCAACTTTACCAAACATTAAACTTCCTGTAACAGAAGTAACTTCCATAAACATTTCTTAACATAATGAAAAAGATTAACAAAACCAAGGCAAAGGCATTAAAAGCAATGCCACTGAATCTTACATAACAAAAATCAGGACAAAGATCGGGTCACTGACAAGTAAAATACTAAGATCAAAAGATGTTCCAAGGCATTGAATTAGAACCATTTCATCAGACAAATGAACAGAAGAAGCCCACTACAATTAGATGCCTCTACTGTTGCTACAATATATATACTATAATCAAAATCTATCCTTGGCATCCCGTGAAACTGAAAATTCCTAATTATTATAGAAAGTATAGTAAAGAAAATAGATTTAAAAAAACACTTTTTAAATTTAAGAAAATTCCTAATTGTTAATCATACCATTCATACTAAAATAAATTTAAAAAAACACTTTTTTTGGTTGGGGAAAGGATCCAAAAGTACACTCGAAGGCAAAACACTTCCAACCACAAAGGCAATCAAAGATGAACATAAGTTCAGTCTATCATTCAAAATTTCAGTTGAGGATCACCCAGCTTCCAAGAAAATCGTCAATGCAGGTTGCTATCTTTACAAAACAAACCTTACCACACTTCATATAGTCCAAGTTGGAAACAAGTACAAAGAATTCAATATTTTGTTCATCCTACTGCTTAGCTAAACTTGACTTATTATTAATCAAATATATAATGATCTCTCATCTAAATATTCAACATAGAAACTTCTGGTTGCGGATCTCTTTATATGCAATTTTATCCATTATTTTGATTTTTTTTTTCTTTCATCTTTATGTCAAATTACTAGGCAGCATATCAAATCTATCAAATCCTCCCAAGCACAATTATTAGATAATATTCACATACTTATCTGTAGTAGCCAATATGCTAGCAGATACATATGAGAAAGACATGAAAAAGTTTACTGGAAGAGTCAGCATGCATTAAAATTTCATACTAAAGAGAGCTGATGATAGAAATGTGAACAAAGAAAAAAAACGGTACTATCAATCAATAGTATACCTCTTTAACAATTTCCTTAACCCTTCGCAACGAATCAAGAACACCGACATGGACTGTGCGACCATTTCGAATGACACGGATGCCACAACCATCCACTATCTTTCCCTCTGTTACCATACATCCAGCAACACGACCACTACCACTGCTGAAAATAACCCGAACCTCTGCAGAGCCAATTGGTACTTGTTCCTATCAAAAGAAGAGCAGTATACTGAAAGCCAGCAAGGTTTTAAACAATCCAACTTAATACAGAAACCAAAACATGAACTCCAAAAAATTTCAAGAAATGCAAATAAACAGAACTCAAAATTACCTTTGGAAATCGGTTTTAAGCAAAGAGTGAAAATACATTACCTCTGGAAATCGGTTTTTCGTTCTTGATAAAATGAAGAAAAGAAGCAGAAATCATTGGAAGGGAAAAATCGATTTTAAGAAACGAACGAGAAGAAAAGAATCGTACGAGAAGAAGAAGTAGAAATCGATGGAAGGGAAAGGGAAATTACCCCTGGAAGGGAAATGTCAGAGGATCGATGGGACGGAAGCAGAATTTAAGGGCAGAGAATGGAATAGAAAATAGGAAACAAGGGCAGAATCCCTAATCGCCGCTTCACGAGGGGAATGGCTATTACAGCCAATGGAGGTAATAGCCCCGTAACCGAATCGGGCCGTAATAGCATTACGAGCAACCAAACGCCCGTTTGGTGGTGGGCCCGCAGAATAGAGGGAATGCATGCCTATTCCCCCAACCAAACGCCCCCTATATATTTTTGTATTTCCAGTTACATACTATAGAAGTTGTACACATAACACACTAGTTTTTGGTTTTTTATCTATTCAAACTCAAACTTTTACTTACATCAAAGTGTACGAGTCACGCATACATAGTCCGTCATCCACTTAAGATTTAGGCGTGTCACACAATGAACGTGCAACATGGTTTGTGTAAGTGTACACAGTCGTTCAAGTAATAAGTAAGTAAAATGGATTATCGTCTCTACAGGGACTATGTATGTTAATCAATTCTTTGTAAAATTATAAATTCACAATTTGATATAAAAACTTAGTAATTTGAATGATGGTGTTTAAACTAAGTGAAATTAACTAGATGCAAATATTGATCCCTTATACAATTTTAATCTAAATGCAAATTATCTAAATGTATGAATGAATGGCTTTAGAAACAAAAACAATCAACATAAAATAGGCTAGGATAATTTTATTAATCAACTCAATTTATTTTCATCATGCTCAACAATGTCTGGAAGTATTCCATGGCAACTCGATCTTTCATGAGTTTGGAAACCAAATTAAGTGCTATCGGATCTTTTACTTAGTGAACTATGTATTTTATTAATCACTAGAGTGCACTATCACTAGCGCGCATGAAAATTTTCTAATGGCATGTAATTTATATCCTACTAGTTCACATATTGTCTACATGTATATTTATACGTTAAATTCACTATATTTACTCTATAAGTAAAAATAGTTTAAACTTTACTACCTTTTACAATTTAGGGTGGGTTTGGATGGGCGATTGGGTGCAATGCGGTGCATTTAGCTTACTTTTTGTCTCACGCTACAGTATCACTACAATATCTAATCTCACTGCCACCGCTGTTTTTACACTAACCGCGGGTAAACACACCGCCCATCCAAACTCACCCTTAGTCTTTATTAACATGAAAATTTATTATACTCTATAATTTCACTATAATATTACTTTTTTTCTATTCACTAATACATCACACTTCATTCAAACTATGTTTATCAATACTTTAGTTCACATGTCTGATTTTGTACACTTTACAATTTAGTCCCTTCTTATTATTATTTCAATATGCCAAATATATTCATTTTGTTATTAAAATCCAATTTATATTTTCACTTCAGACATAAACTTTATATATATATCGACATATTCACATACAAATTAATCATATAACCATTTTAATATGACTTACACTTTGGTTAAGTTAGGTAAAGTAAAATTCTTGAAATACTTACAATCAAGTGCTTGGATGAGCTTCTTTCTTCTTCATTCACTCCTTTGTTACTTCTTTTCCCTTATCAAGATCTTGTTGGCCACATCTCTTCTCTTTCTTTTCATTAACATGTCACAAATATAAAAGATTTAATATCAAAACCATATTTACATATCATTTTCATGCACTTTTAATAAAATAAACATGAAATCCTTAAAGAAACCCCACCATCCTTAACTTGAACTTTACCCAAATCCTTAACGTCACTTTTCTCTCTCCTCCAATGTGGACACTAGTTAACTTTACAAGAAACTCAGTTTGCTATTAGGTTACTCTATTGATTTCACTATAAATCTAAGGAAGAATTTGAAGTTTTTAAGCTTGACATGGTTGGAAATGGTGGAAAGGACTAAAATGAAACAAAATAAAATATTGACTAAAAATGGAGATGAAAGGTGACATGAAAATGGATGATGATGATGGAAGAAATTTCTAAACCCTTCTATAACAAAAATCTATTTAATTAAATATTTAAATATTAAAAATATTTCAATTTCATCCACACTTCATAACATTCTCTTGGTTAACTTGCACTTCTAATCCTACCTCTTTTTCCCTTCACTTCAATCTAATCATTCTTATTTTTAATTCTTATACTTTTGTCTCAACAATTTTCACACTATTACGATTTAGTCAATACCTCAAATTAATTTCTCTCAATTCAAAAGTCTTTTTAATTTCCTATGTTATTCAACTATCTTCTCTACTAATACTAATAATTTCTATTTTATTTATTTTGAAGGTTCTAACACGTGCAAATCTTGAAATAATAGTATTTTCATCTTAAGGGGTGTTTAGGGGTGTAGCTAGGGGGTTGGCAAAGGCCCCGACTCCCCTTAAAATGAAAAATTTTCTATTTAGACCCTTTAATAAAATTACACTTTAACTCTCCTTAAAAATAATAAAAATTTAATTTAATCTTTTAAATATTATAAAGATATAGGCTGTTAAAATAATGAAATTACATTTTTAATATTATAAAAATTACAATTTAATTCAGATCCCTATAAAAAAAATTTCTGACTTCACTTCTAGAGATGCTAGAGATGTTACAATTATCACCACTTGATCTTTAGGCACAAACCTACTCAACCTCGCCTGGTCCAACACCCACAAATCCACTCACCATTTTCAACCAATACCAACACAGATCCTCACTCCTCTCTATCATTCAGAGACCTCTGTAACCTTCACCTCACCCGAACTCAAACCTTGGTCTAAGCTTCTTGCTTTTGAAACAAAAGGAAATGTACGAGAAAATCAACAATCAATATTTAAAACCAACAAGCAAGGCAAAGAGAATAAAATATCAAAGCCAGCAAAAGTGAAAATTGAAAAAAATAAAATAAAAATAGAAGCAAAGTGAAACTAAGACTAATTTCTACATATTTTTTTATAATTTTAAATAATTTTCTATATTTTTATATTTTGTAATATATTTTATAACTTTTATGATTTTTTATTAATTTTAATAAATTTTTATCATTTTACACCATGTGTCACAACAATGGTGTGACACGTGGCAGAAATAAAACTTAAAATTTATAATCTTTCTATATTTTTAAATAAATTTTCTATATTTTATCGTAATTTTATAATTTTTAAAAATTTTAAAATTTTCTAAATTTTTTCTATATTTTTATAAATATTATTAATATTTATTATTTTGCTGTCACATGTTACAACATGTGGTATTAATAATAATAAAGAAAAACAGAGACCTTGACTGTTAAAGTTAAGGTCATAGAACTTTTTTGATATATTTTGTTAATTTAAGTACTAGAGTTTAATTGTTTTTTTTTCTTACAAGTTTGAGGGATTTAAAAAAAAACGATGAGGAATCAGAATTTTGAGTTGTCAACAAGGTTATGTAGCTAAGTTATAAAGTGCGGGATTTCTTATTTTCATCGTTACATTAATGGGGATATAGAAAGTGGAAATTGGTGCTGGATTTGCTTTCGTTGATGACAGTTATTGGGATAAATGCGAATAAAAGAAAAAGAACGGCGGTCTAAGATCAACAAAAAATTTTCAAACTTAAGTCTATATATTTTACACATTATACAATAATTTGATGTCATTCTGCATTTCGACCATAACTCTATCATTCCACCTAACTACATGGAATTCTTTCAAAGCTTTTCCCTCACCAATATTACCGTATAATCCAATCCACCTTCATCTTGCGTAAAAGGAACTGTGAGCCACGGTGGCGATTGAATCAGTCCCACCTGCATTCAGCGGATAAAACTCATTCTCGCTCATATCGTTGAATTCCATTGTCTTTTCATCCATGAATGGAGGAGTCGTTGGTGCAGGGAGGTCTTCCTCTTTCTTTGTTAGCATCTGTAGTACCTTCGACATTGATGGTCTTAGTGATCGAACCTCTTGGGTGCAAAGAAGTGCGATATGCAATACTCTGTAAACCTGATTCTTCGTATTGCTACTTTGGCTGTTTTCATTTAACCTTATATTTGGATCATAAATCTCCTCCGCAGTCCCTGATTGAAAGTGATTCCATGCCTGTTCGATCAACACACACACACAAAAAAAAAGAAGGAAATCACTGGTGTTTCGTCTGGGAAAATTATAGAAAGAGGGACTGTCTAAAGCTTACAACTGCAATTATACTGTCTGAGTAATCCGTGTCTTTGCTTCTGTTGTTTTGCTTTCCGGTTATGATCTCTAGTAACAGCACTCCGAAACTATAGACATCGGCCTTGTCCGTTAACTGGCCATTGGCTAGGTATTCTGGTGCCATGTATCCTCTGTGCATCATAAAAGTAGAATATAAGAAACTTTCGGTTATGCTAAACAGCAAATCGTGTCTAGAACGAACAGAAAGAAGATGATGCTTACAGTGTTCCGGCAATGGCAGTGCTGATATGGCTCTTATCTTCCTCGAAAGATCTTGCCAACCCGAAATCAGCGATTTTGGCGCGGAACTTTAAATCCAACAAGATATTGCTAGCTTTTATATCCCTATGAATGATTTTGTTCGTGGGGTTTTCATGAAGATAGACTAAACCTTCTACGGTCCCGATGATAATTTGGTATCTCTTTTCCCAGGTAAGTTCTTTACCTCTGCTTGGATCTGTTTATGTTTTTGAAAGGGCAAAAAACTGTTAGTGATATATCGGTATCAATTGAAGCATTGATATTGATATTGGAAGTGTCAGTGTTTACCAAAGATGAAATGATCAAGGCTCTTGTTAGGGAGGAATTCGTAGATGAGAAGACTTTCGGGTCCGGAACAACTACATCCCAACAATCTCACCAGGTTTTTATGCTCCACACTGCTTATTATGTTGACTTCATTGTAGAAATCTGCAGCTCGGTGTCGATTGTTATAGAAAAGTCTCTTGACAGCTATCTCTCTTCCATCAGGTAGAGCACCCTACAGATGAAAAATGAATCATCGCCCAATTCATACCGGTTAAATGCTGAACAAGAGCACTAAACATCAGTGGGAAAACTACCTTATAAACTGTCCCGAATCCTCCTTGTCCAAGCTTGTTCGCCTCATTGAACGATCCTGTAGCCTTCTCTACTGTAGAGTACTTGAAATTTAAGTTACTATCACGAAGTACTTTCACCCACTTTTCTGCATCATTTGAACCTGGAATTTGGAAACATTTTAGGCAACATAAAGAAGTTGCAGATGTCAGAATTCAGATCCTATGATCGAGGTGACTACATGAACAAACCGAGCTAAACATCTGATTTGGTAAATAAGCTTTTTACCTCTTTTCTTTTGTATGTATCTGCGCTTCCTGATATAAACTCCAATAGCTACAATAACAGCTAAAACAACCAGGGAACTGACAGCAGAAATTACTATAATAATAATGGTTCCTGCAAATTCATGAATACAAAAACAAGTCATGTAACGAATTTGGGAACGTCTTCCCCCATTGCCAGCCCTACTCGGATATAATTAACTAACATTTTAATGTGCGGAAGATGATAAAGAAGCTGAAATTCTTTTACCTCTTGAAATTCCATTTGAAGGTTCTTTATTGATGAAATCTATGTTGGAGTATCTCATGAAGCAGCCAGTGTAGAGTGCCCGTCCCTCTGACCATGGCAAGCACCTTAACATCGCTGCCGATGCATCATCGAAACATGCTTGGCAAGAACTCTGGTTCAATGACCTCCAGCAATCGACCAGAACATGAGCCGTCTCATTTGTTCCCGAAATCGCCACCGAAGCCTTACCATAGCCTCTGTTTCCCAATGCAGAAGCCACCGCGTGCGACACAGCTTGTCTTGCTGATGCTTGAAAGTTCGATCCCTTGTGGCTTGCATTCCCGCACAAAACCATGTCAGTAGGTCCCAAGTACTCGTCATAGAAGCTATAATTCGCAGATCTCATGAAGCAGCCGTCAAGGAAAACTCGACCACCATTATACGGATAGCATTGAGGAAGAACCGTACGTGCCTCGGCGTAGCACAATGGACAGTCAAGCAAAGATAGATCACCATAGCACTGAGCTAGACCATAGTTAGCATCAGGCCCTGAACCAGAAACCGCGGTTCCGAAACCAAATTGACGCATAAGGTCACTGATGGTTTCCATTAAAGAAATGAAATTGGGAACAAAAAGGGTTCTATTGTTCTCGTTTTGAGAGCTACATGTCATGTTCAGTACTTGAGCTCTTGCATCGCCTACAACTCCTTGGAATGATGCTATAGATCCGATCATAAGAACCATGAAAGCATATTGAGCCCTTCTATTCATTTTCTTTTGGACCAGAACGCCGATTCTGGAGTGGCTAAACTATTTCCGACTTCTGTTGCAAGAAATTGGTTCAAGTTACATTAAACCTGGAAAAGATAATGAAATTGATTATGCAAATTCCCATTTTCTTGTCCCACTTGATATTAAAAAAAAAACAAATATTTTATATTTAATTAATTGGATTAGAGTATAAGTATCCTATAATTAGAAGTGCTTATGGGCCAGCCTAAATATGATATTAACATACTTTATACTTGTCCAAACTTGATCCAACCTAAATATGAGTTTAAAATTTTGTTCACAATCAAATTCATCATATTTACAAAAAATTAACTCAATCTTATTTTAGGTTCACTCATATTATTTTTAATTTTTTTAAAAATATTTATATTGTACTATTTTTATATTTAATAATTTTGTATTTTATATTTATTGAAATTTTTATATAATCATTGTAACATTATTTTAATGTTTACATTAGAGTAATATTATATATTTAGTGTAGATTAATATTTTTAATATGTTATAAATTACATAATATATAAAAATAACATAATATAAAATATTATAAACTTTAAAATGAGTCAAGTTGGACTTGGATCTTAAATGTTAAAGCCAAAACTTATTTTATATTTTAATCGGGATTAATTTTTTACCTAAACTTATTTTTTAGGTCTAATATCTTTATCCAAACTCTCTTAAATTTTGGACAACATTTAAACATTAGCAAATAACCCGACGTCTAAGAGAAATTATTTTAAAATTTTCTAGAAAAATATGAGATGATAGTCATGGAAGAGGGTAGAAAATGAGAAAAGAAAGCGATTATGATTGAAAACGTGTCAACATTTATAAAAGGTTCTACATCACCGAAAGTCAAAAATGGCAATGTCCTGAATTGGCGTTCAAACCCAGTTGTAAACAACAATACAGGAACTTTCAGGGTTTCACATTTGAACATGTATTGAGAAATTAATTAATTATTCTAAAGAAATTAATATTGGGAAATTATTAAAGGAACGACTATTATATATATATATATATATATATCTAACAGTTCAACAATATGAATGGAATCCGATTATTATTGAAGCGAAACAATTAATTTTAATAAAATATCGAAACAATTTAATGCGTAGATATAGTAAATTATAATTGAAATATTAAAATAAAATCGAAATTAAAGTTTTTTTAAATAAAATTATTATTTTCAGTATTAATTGCAGGTTTACATTGAAGTGTATCTAGAGTTCAATCGGTTCAGTAATTGGATAAAATGAGTTTGGATCAGCAGGCTCGAATCAACTGTCGAAAATCGTTAGATTACTAAAAGATTTCATTGATGAAATTAAGCAAATAAAAACTTATCAACTTAATTTTAGTTTTATATGTAAACCTTTAAATTTTAAAGCATCAATCAACAAAATTTATGAAAGCTATAAGGCTCAATTATAGATGCAGGATCCTTTATCCCAAAAATTGGTAAACTTCCAGATTTAGTCCCTTAAAATTGAAAAAGTATTAAGTTAATAGAATAGTAAAATTATATTTTGATCTTTCAATTTTTTTTTGCTTTCGCCCCTTTAATCACACAAAACAAAAAAGAGGGAAAATCTGAGGAAAATCTGAAGAAACTTCAATTTATCACTACACTTCTCTTTTCTTGTTATCTTCCAAAATCAATTAAGACCCAGAAACTAAACAGAGTTGAAAGTAAAAGGAAAAAGAAAAAAAAACAAAGGATCTTATTGATACCTTAGTTTATCTGCCATGGAATCGGAAGACGACCGATTTGAGTTGCAGAAACGAAGAACAAAACCCTTTCGGAAAAAGAATTACAGAGAAAAGCAACAGGTTTAAAGGAAAAAATGCAATACAAAGAGATGGACTGAATAAATATTGAAGAAGATAGAAGGGGAGAGACAGTCAAAGTAAGGAATGGAAATGGAAATCTGTGTAAAAGTTTCAAAGGAAGGCTGCGCCACTTCCTTTGTTAATAGGAAGGATGAACGAAGTCGTTGAAACAAAGAATCTCAGCAATTAAACAATTAAAAAATGAAAAATAAATCGGAACGCGGTACCCAGTGTTTCAATTTATTACCTACCCTTGGACTCTAAGCACATCACTATCAATCAAATTAAAAAAAAAAAAACCTTAATCGTAGGTTAATCTAGTGTCATTTTATTTATCCTGATTGAATCCAAATATTTTATTAAACATTAACTATAAAGCATGTGATTTTATGTTTTCAATTTTTACAGGCTTAGACTTTAACATGATAAATTAGGTTGTTTCGGGGAGGAATTTACTTCCCAACTTCACTAATCCGTTTGAAACGTTCAAAACAATTAAAAGAACACACACAAAATGAGTAAATGCTTAAATTTTTTGAGGAGTAAACTATATCCAAGGTTACTAAATTATTAGTAAGTTTACGTTTTAGTCACTAAACTTTAAAAAGTTATAAAATAATCACTGAACTGTTTGAAAATATTCATTTAAATCACTGAGCTATCAAGATTTAAAAAAAAAGAGTCAAACTAGACAACTTCAAGCGACAATTCAACAATCAATACAGTGGGTCAGTACCCATCAACAAGTAGAAGGATATACTTTAGATCCAAGTCAATCGGACGGTCATATCAGAGATAGGAGAAGAAAACTGTACTGTAAAAGAGAATGAGAAAGAGAGCTTTTAATTGGTACAGGCGGTGTGAAAAGAAAAGGCCATAGAACAATGATTTTAATAATCAAATTACTTAAATCAAAACTATCGAATAGTTCGATGACCATTTTGTAATTTTTTGAAGTTGAGTAACCAACACTATTATAGGTTTGGAGCAAACAACTTGTACGCAATTCTCACACTATGATGGAAATTGATTGTCCTTTGGCTGAAGTCTTTAAACCAATCTTAAGGATTGATTATTTTGTATTAAGGAAAGTTAAGTCAGTTGAAGTTAGTTGTTAGTTAAAGAAGTTGTTAGCAATTAAAGTTGGTTAAGGTTAGTTGTTAGCTCAGTTCATTTCATTGTATAAATATGAGGATGGAAGCCTTGTATTGTTGAAGATTTACTCAATTAATAAAGTGAGTAAACTGATTTCTTCTTCAATTTTTGTTTATGGTATTATTGTTAATCTGTTCATGGTATCAGTGCCAGTTTATTTTTTGGTTTTCGTAGCTTTGAAGGTCAGGCATTCATTGTTCCAGAGGTAGTGTTTGGGAATGGTCATTCATCTATAGATGCATGAATGCAAGAAAGGTTCCTTGTGTCACCAAGTATGGCTAGTTTAAGTGGATTAAACAATCGGATTCAACAGTTCCCCAAGCATGATACTGTTAAGCTTAATGAGAAGAATTTTCTCTTATAGAAACATTAGATTATGCTCATTATTGAAGGTTATGGGTAGAAAAGGTATGTGTTGGGTCCTTCTTTTGATATTTCTCAGTATACAATAGGTCCAGATGGTGTTCTTATGGACAATCTAGAGTTCTTGCTTCATAAACAACAAGATAAACTCTTGGCTTCATGGTTACTATCTGCTATATGTGATGATATTCTTGTGCATCTAATAAAAGCTACTACGAGTATGGATATTTGGCTAACAGTGGAGAGAAGGTTTGCAACTAGATCCAGTTTTAAGCTATTTAGCTTAAAACATATGCTATACTTTTAAAAGAATGAGCAATTGTCTATTAAAGATTACATGTCTAAGATAAAGTAGATGTGTGATGTGTTGGCTGCAGTTGGTAATGGTGTTCTGATCAAGAACAAGTCAGTATTATTCTTGTTGGTATTCTAGTAGAATATGAGTTAGTTTGAGCAGTTGCTTCTACTACTAGTGTTTCACTTGATTTCCTTGATGAGTTGCTGGTAAATTGTGAGTCCAGGCAACTTGATTTTGTAGCTAACCTTCTTATGCAAGCCAATGTAGTTCAAAAGAGGGAAGGTGGTTTTGATCAGTTTAAAGATTCTAGTTCTGTTTTTAATAGAGGTGGCAAATTAAGAGGTACAAAAGGTTTCTTTCGAGGACAAGGATCAAGAGAACGGTTTTCTAATAATCGTCCTCAATGTCAACTCTATAGACATATTGGTCATGTGGTGCAAAAGTGCTACTATCATTTTGATGAGACTTTTTAGGAGATGCAGGGTTAGTTTTCCAAATAGATGCTAACTGTCATCAGTTTCATGGTGATAGGCAAGTGTCTCAGTCTTGTGGAGGATGCCTTCATTCTCAACCGACATATTATCAGTGTTGTGCCTCGCCTCAGGTTCAAACAATATTTCCTTCAAAATCAGAATGTAACATTGTTGTTGCAGGTCCTGGTGCTTGTGCTGGACAAGTCTAGTATCCAGATTCTGGAGCTACTCATTATGTAACTAGTGATATCTCCAATCTGACTGATGCTGCAGTTTATACAAGTACTGGTCGATTAACTATGGGAAATGGTGCTAGTTTACCTATTGATCATGTAGTTTTTTCAACTCTTATGTTTGGAAAGAGAGCTCTCCATCTCAAGCATGTTCTTCATGTTCCTAATCAGTGTAAAATTTTTTTGTCAATTGTTCAGTTTGCAAAAGATAGCAATGTTTTCTTTGAATTTTATCCATTCCATTGCTTTGTGAAGGATTTATAGACAAAGGAAACTTTATTAATGGGGCACATTCATAAAGGGTTGTACAGATTTGTAGCTGATTGTCAACAACACTTTGCTGCTAGAAGTGCTTTCAGTAGCCTCCCTATGAGATCGTTGAACAATGTTGAGTTCTCTTTCAGTACTGATGCTGATTTATAGCATAGAAGGTTGGGATATCCTTGTCAAAGATTGCTTCAAAGTGTTATTCAAACTTGTAATATTTCTTTTCAGAAGAATAAAGTTGTCTCTGTTTGTTCAGCTTGTCAGCTTGGCAAATCTCACAAGTTTCCCTTTCCAGCTTCTAAAACTGTATTTTCTTCTCTGTTTGAACTGATTGTATCTGATGTAATCAAGTAATTATTTCATTTGCCATTGCACATCCAAATGGACCTTAGAACAATTCCTGACTTTACCCAAAACTCCAGCTAAAAGTTGCTTCAAATATGTGATACCTTCACTTTTTATATGTTTATAACAATAGATACATATATTTTGGTTCTTTTTGCCCAACACATTTCTGGCATGAGCCTAAGTAGGACCATTTGATTTGGCTGGAGTAGAACCGATATTTGGTCCGTGTTATACTATATGTCAATAATGGCAGTAGAAATTATTGCAAAGTAATAGGAAAGAAAAATAAGAACACAAATATTTTACGTGGAAAGCCTTTATCGGGAAAAACCACAGGTAGAGGAGGAGAAATTCACTAATGTTAAAAAATAAGAATACAAGAAGTTTCCGGCTATGCGCAATTTTTAAGGGTTAAACAACCTTTGTTTTTTTTTTCTTAATCAACATCTAATAGAAAAAGTGTAGTCCTATATGAATTTAACTTGTTCGATAAAGCTCGTACCGTAGAGGCTCTGACCCCACACCCCCGATCAAGATTAGTGGTGGATGTTCGACCCTCAAACCTTTACCCCCACAGATTCTGGATTTTGCCTCTCTATTTTATTTCTTTAAAAAGTAAGTTGCACCTCGAACTTTTCAGGCCGGATCAAACGGGATCCGGGTCACACAACTTTCATATTGCAAATAATAAATAGAATTAATCATTAACTTTCAATAAATAATGTAGTCAATGACACATTCAAAGACATAATCTAAACTGTGTAAACTTATAAATTCAATTACCATTTAGTATTTCCATGAAACTACCATTTCACATATAAGTAACTTTTTTGGCAGTATACATAAACTAGATGAAATTAGATTCTCATGTGAAATTGTCTTGGTTGTTTAATTAGTTATATTCTAATAATAACAGGCTCCACCATTAACTTTTGGATGGTTTCGACATAAGAAACTCAATTTTATTGCCCTTCAATGTGGATGTGCATACAAACAATGCAGTGTTTCATGAACATGCATTTTTTTTCCTTAATTCAATCTTGGTTCTTATCTAAGCTTGAAGATTAGTTCCATTTCTTCTTTTCTATTGATAATTGTCTAACTAACATCGATAATGACAATATAGAATGATCACAGAACAATAAGAAAAATAAAAGGAAAGCACACAAATTTTACGTGAAAAACCCTTTCGGGAAAAACCACGGACAGAAGAGAAGAAAATTTCCTAATGTCATATTCGAATGATTCAAGAGGAGTTTAAACTACATCTATTTATAGGTTGAAAAACCTTATTCTAATCAATGTAAAATAAAATAAGAATAGTTCTAGATGGATTTTATTTTTATTTTATTTTACCACTGTATTTTATTTTAACAAGGATTCGAGTCACTCAACTCTAAAATTCTCCACCTTGATACAAATTATCAACGAAAAAGTTCTTCACCACAATCTCTCAATGAACAAGTTCTCCACCTCTTCCACAAAACCCCTTAAGGGGTGTTCTTCAACAATGAACACCAACCAAGTCCAAGCAATACTCAAACATGGTTATAGGAAGTGACTTAGTCATCATATCTGTAGGATTTTCATAAGTACTAACTTTGCTCACAACAATTTCTCTATGAGCAATAATATCACGCACAAAATGATATCGAACATCAATGTGCTTTGTTCTCTCATGAAACATTTGATCTTTCATAAGGAAGCTATCACAAAAAACTATATTAATCTGAAGGTCTTTACTGAGTTCACTAAAGAGTCCTTTTAACCAAATAGCTTTTTTACAAGCCTCAGTAATCGTCATGTACTCAGCTTTAGTAGTTGACAAAACAACTGTAGTATGCAAAGTGACTTTCCAACTTATTGAGCAACATCTAATAGTAAAGACATACCTTATGAGAGATCTTTTTTATCAAGGTCTCCAGCAAAATTATAATCAACATATCCAATGAATCCATCTCTAATTCTTCCAAACTGTAAGCAAACATCAGTAGTACATCGTAAGTATCTGAAAATCTATTGAACTATTTTCCAGTGTTCTTTACCAGGATTCACCATGTATCTACTAACTCCCTAATTGCATATGATAAATTTGGACATGAGCAAACCATAGCAAACATGAGAGATTCCACTACACTAGAATATGAAACATGTGATATGTAGTTAATCTCATCATCTGATTGTAGAGACAAAGCCGATGAAAGCCTAAAGTGGGTTGCTAATAGAGTACTAACAGGCTTGGCACTCTACATATTGAACCTGCAAAAAACTTTCTCAATGTACCCTTTCTCTATTAGGTACAATTTACATGTTTTTCTATCTCTGAGAATATCCATCCCAAGTATCTTCTTTGCTGCTCCCAAATCTTTCATCTCAAATTCTTCACTAACTTGGGCTTTAACCTTTCTTATCTTTCATTTATCTTTGGCTGCTATCAACATGTCATAAATATAAAGGAGTAGATATACAAAAGAACCATTACTGTTTTTCTTAAAATAAACACAACTTTCAAAACTGTTTCTTTTGAAATCATGAGTAGTCATAAATGAATCAAACCTCTTGTACCATTGCCTTGGTGATTATTTCAGACCATAAATGGACTTTTTCAGAAATCAAACATAGCCCTCTTTTTCTAAGACTATAAAACCCTCTGTTCATTGCATTTAAATATTTTCTTTAATTTTTTCATGTAAGAATGTTATTTTTACATCTAACTGCTCAAGCTCCAAATCATACATGGCCACAATATCAAGCAAGGCTCAAATCGAACTATGCTTCACAACTAGAGAAACCACATCTATGAAGTCTACATCTGGAATCTGACTGTAACCTTTTGCAACTAGCCTTGCTTTATATCTGGGTTTTTCAACTATTGGAGTCCTTTCTTTCTTCTTGAACACCCATTTACAACGAACAACTTTTTTACCCTTAGAAAGCTTCACTAGGTTCCATGTTCTATTCTTATGGAGCGATTTCATCTCTTATTGCATGGCAAACAACCACTTCCTTGAATCAACATATATTGTGGTGCTGAATATGGTGAAAAGCAATTCTACTCTGAGTTTATGTTTTAACTTGAGAAGTAGACTTTGTTGTACATCTTGGATCAATTTGAAGCTCCACCTGTTTCATATGTGTGTTTGAACTTTGCTTGTCTTTCTTGAAAGAGTCTTTAAGAGGTAAGTTAGGCAACATAGCAATTTCATCAAAAATAGCATCTCTACTAATTACAACTTTTCTTGTTTCAGGACATCATAACTTATACCCTTTAACACCAGCCTTATAACCAAGAAAAACACATTTAATAGATTGAGGTTCCAATTTCCCATTATTAACATGAGCATACGCGAGACACCCAAAAATCTTCAAATAAGAATAATCAGCAGGAGTAGCAGACCATACTTCTTGTGGAGTCTTTTTCTCAATGGTAATGGACTAAGATTAGTTAATTAAAAACATGTTGTAGAGGCGAACATTCGACAACATGCATCAAACCTTTTCCATGATTGTTATATTCATTCGTTCTGCAACATCGTTTTGTTCTGGAGTATGGCGAACTGTTAAGTGTCTCATGATCCCTTCTTATTTGCAGAATTCATTAAACTCATCAGAACAGAATTCCAAACCATAATTTATTCGAAGGTGATTTATCTATTTTCTTGTCTGCTTCTAGATCATAGTCTTTCAATTCTTAAACGTGGACAACATATCACTTTTCTGCTTTAAGAAGAATGCCTAAAATTTTCTAAAAAATTTGTCAATGATTGTCAGCATATAATTAGCTCCACCCCTCGAAGACACTCTAGATGGTCCCAAAGATTAGAATGAATATAATCCAGCATTCCTTTCGTGTAATGTATTCCTCAGGTGAAAACTCTATTTTGCTTCCCAAAAACGCAGTGTGCACAGAACTTCAGTTTACTTATGTCTTGTCCATCAAGAAGTCCTCTTTTGCTCAATTCTACCATGTCGTTCTCACTCATATACCCTAGATTCCTATGTCAAAGTCTAGTAACATCATCATCTGACAAGGAAGAGAAAGCGACGGCTGCATCACTAGTAACAGTTGAACCTTGCTACACATATAACTTGGCAGTCTTTCTCTACCCTTTCATCACAACGAGGGAACCCTTGCTAATCTTTAGAGTTTCAAAAGAATAGTGATATAAATGCTTAGCAAATACATTCAAATAGTCATTTGAAAAGCTAGTATTCAAGATTGAAAACATAGAATATGAGAAAGTATGTGATGTTTTCATGAGGGGAGTAAATACGTGTTGTACTCTTTTTCCCTTAATCGAGGTTTTTTTGGTAAGGTTTTTAATGAGGCAACATATTATGTATATTATAGATATGTGTACTCTTTTTCCTTCACTAAGAACTTTTTTTCCATAGGGTTTTTATATTAGTAAGGTTTTAATGAGGCACATTATCTCCCAATGGACATCCAAGAAGGAGTGTTATGAATATCTTATTAAGTGAATGTCCCTCAAGATCAAGATAAGTTTTGATGTACTTTAAATTCTAATAGTGATTAAAAGTAGATCGCTACTTTATTCATACTCCATATGCCTATGAATAGAGACTTTGGAGAAGCTTTATAAATATCCCTATTGATCAATAGAAATATGCTCTCTCTTTTGCTCTCCTATTTTCTTTATTCTTTACTCTCTGTCTTTTATTTTATAACAGTTAATTAACTTTTCTCATATATTTGATATAATTATTGAATAAATTTATTAAGTCTAAACTAAATGAATTAAAGTAAATTCAAGAAATTAGAAAAAAAACTATGAGACCTCAAAACTTAGGGGTGTTGAAATCGCAAGACTAGAAGTGTAATTGAGCCAAGTCAAGCCCGAACACAGTCAAGCTCAAGCTCAACTCGAAATCCGAAGCGCGATATTCAGCTCAAGCTCTATCAAATATCTATTTTTAAGCTTGAGCTTGGCTCAATAATGAAGTTTAAGGTTAATAATATATATATTTAAAGCAAAAATATAATTTAATAGTATAAAAAATATGAAAAGCTTGATAAGGCTCATGAGCCACTCGAGTCTAAGTATTAATAAACTCAAATTTAACTTGATAATTACGTATTTAAATTTAATTTTTTTTTCAAATCAAACTAAAATAACTTACTAGTATCAATATCTTATTTATCACTACCAAAAACTATGATACTTCATTAGTATTTGTCAGGATAATTGAAGGCATAAAATTTATGAGAAATTAAAAACCCACAAACCGTAGGTATGGACAACAAATATAAAAAGTTATAATCATTTAACAAGAAATTTCGCTTTCAACATTGAAGGTTCCCCAATAAATGGGTCTTGGGGATATGATCCAGATATCTAGTAAAAGGTTGAAGTATTTGAAATATGATAGCACTCGTAAGAAAGCAATTTGATTAGTTATCAATTTCTTTGGATACTTGCTTCAAAATATAATATCTCTTCTTCGTGGAAAAGCCAAATACCAATTTAAAGAAGTGCACAAATCTATAAACTATTAGCACTCCCACTTTCTTTTTTCTTTTTAAATAAATCAATCAAATCACATTGTTTAGTTTAATCACCATCAGGGGTCTTTACTAGACCTGTCCATGGGCCGGGCCGGGTCGGGCTCGGAAAAATTTTTGGCCCACTTTCTAGGCACGGGCCTAGCCCGGCCCAAAATATGAGCCTAAAATTTTGCCCAGGCCCAGCTCGGGAAAAATATCATAAGCCCGAGTTCGGCCCGGCCCGGCCTATTTTTAAAATAAATATTAAAAAATTATTTTAAAAATAAAAAAATAAAAAAAATTATTTTAAAAGTATTTTAAAATTAAAAAATAAAAATAAAAAATATATATTTATTATATTCGGGTCGGGCCAGGCCTGGGCCAAAAAAGTGGTGCTCGAGGCCCGGCCCGTTTTTTAAACGGGCCTCGTTTTTTGCCCAAACCCATATTTCGGGCCTATATTTTTACCCGAACCCTCCCATATTTCGGGCGGACCGTTGGGCCGGGTCGAGCCGCCCGGCCCATGGACAGGTCTAGTCTTTACCAACATACTATCATACTAATCACTTTTATTTTGAGTTTAAATTTTAAATATATATTTATATATAAGTAAATATATTTATATGGAAATAAGTGATTATATTTTATTTTTAAATATAATAATAAATATATCAATACTAATATGTTTTGGTGTACCGTTTTGAGTTTATTAATATTTTTTAAATATTTTCATATATGTTATACACAGGTAATTATATCTCAATTACATACATTTAAATATATTTATATGAAAATATTAATTTTAAAATTATTAATTATGTTTAATAAATTACTTAAATGGTTATATTTTATTTTTAAATATAATAATAAAAATATTAAAATCTTGTACAAATTGATAGGGGTCAGTATGCACTGGTACAAGTTGAAATGGACTAAAATGCACCGATATTGATAGGAATTTATACCAAAATAGTAACTAGAATTTTTTGTTCTGGTTTACTATCAAAATGAGATATTTCAACTGTCAACCTCAAAAATTTTGAAAAATCCATTTTAGTATAATTTAAATTGATTGTCTTAAAATAAATTTATTTTATGTATTAGAAATTGAAGAAACGTTAAAACTATACAGCCATTTCCCATTTTCATTTTACCCATCAATAATATTTATAACTTCTTCAAATTAATTAGTTGGTCGTAAATTTATTTCATTATCATGTAAAAACTAAATAATCTTTTCAAAATATTAACTCCATCCTTTTCTTAACCACTTTAAAACTACAAAAAAGAAAAAACATTTCTAAATAATTATAACTAAAATCAAATAAATATAAATTGAAAGTCAAAATATATTTGGATATATTTACACGTAATAATATTTAAATTAAGAATAAAATCTAGAAATATGTGATTAAACTCAAATATGAAATATCAAAAGTTTTAACTTTTATCTACAACTTTAAATTAAATATAAACTACATATAATACTTGGGTTAGTGTGTTACTGATTCATTATATCTGTGCCAAATTTAATAAAATGTGTAAATATTAAAAATTAAGTGGATTAAAATATGAATCTTTGTTAATGATTTATCGAAGGACAAGCGAAACAGAAATGCATGATAATGTTAATATTGAAAATAAAAGTTTTTATAATTTACTAAAAATTGAGTGTCTTATTATGGAATTTAGCCTAAAATAAAATAGTAGAAGGGTCACCAGCTATGGCCTAGGGTTGAATGGACGGAATTAGTGGGAGTAGTTTTACCCGCTACTTCGTGCTAAAATAAGTCGTCTACCGTTCAACATTCTAGACTTTTGCAAACGTCCAATGTTAGCTTCGCCTTTTGTAGAATTTCTGCTATTTCCTCTAATATAAATTATACACCATGTTTAAGGCGTTGTTGAAATTAATTAATTTATTTTCCTCATGGAACAATTAATAATAATTATTAATTGAATACATCTTGATAAAATTAAGACAAAGCTTCAAAATTCAAATGATGTTTAGGGTGTTGATTATTCTCAGCTTTTAATTTTATTGAAGTCATTGTAATTTTATTAATCATATGTGTAAAATAATTTTTTTTTAATTTTCCCAACAAAATTTTGTCCAAATCCGATTCGGATAAAAATGTTAAAACTTAAACTTGATTTAGTCTGTCCATATTAATTTTTTTATACTATTTTAAAAAAAATTATAGTACATCAAAAATATTAAAAAATATTAAAATAAATGTTTCCCAACAAATTGAAAATAAATTTAAAAAATATGTATATTTAAACAACATTAAGACATGTGCAACTTAACTAGCAAATACCTCTAAAATAGTAACAAAATTAACAATAAAATAAGAGTTATACAATATTCAAATAGTAACAATAAAATAGTAACAACATAATAATGAAATTGTAGCAAAATAGTGAGAAAACAACAAGAAAATAGCAACAAAATAGTAAAAAACAACAAAAGAAAACAACATTTTTTTTACAAATTCGGGCTCGACCAGGCAAGGCTCGGGCAAAAAAAGTCTTACCTGAGGCTCGACCTTTTTTCTAAACGGACCTTATTTTTTTATTCTAGCCCATTTTTTGGGCCTATATTTTTACTCAAACCCTCTTATTTTTCGTGCGAGCCTTCGGATTAAGCCATGAATAATTCTACTAAAGTGAAAACATTACAGAATTTCAAACTTGACCAACTTATATTGAGGTATCCTTTTAATGCTTTAACCTATCTTCATCATATTCATCTTCTTGTATATATAATTTTATGCAATTTGGATTTTATATTTTTTTCTAAATTTTTATATATTTAATTATTATATATATAAATTAGAGTTTATATAAGCTTTTTTATACTTTCTTTCCATTTTAATTGTAAGGCCCAATTTTTGACTCGAGGCCCAATTACAAACCCAATACCCAATACCCAGAACCCAATTACAATACCCAAACCCAAGCCCAACCAGGCCCAATACCCAAATTCCCAATAGTCAAACTAGGGCTTCAGTTTTCTGAAACCCTAGCCTAGCGCCGCACGCCCACTTGCCCTGCCCTCTGACATTGTCGTCGCCTGTCACTGTCGCCCACCTGCTCCATCAACATCAGTTACCTGCAAACAATAAAAGAAAGCAAACCGCAACACAAAGGGGGGGATAGGATTTTGTTTTTTAATTATCGGTATAAAAACTGATTCAAAACCGATTGTCAAGAGGGAAATCGGTTTTAAAGAGACTGATCTTTGCATCTGTAAAGGGGAGATTTTGGAAAAAAGAAAAAAATTAAGAAAGAAATAAAAAGCAGAAGTTTTTAAGGTGGTTTTTTAGCTTTTATTTTTTTTATTTCAAAATAATAAGAAAAGGGAGGAGTTTACCTCTATTCGCCGTCACCGGAGTGTTCGGAGGCCTCAAGAAGAGCGTCGAAAGAAAAATTGAGGCTTTTTAGCTTTCCGGCCGCCGTGTATGGCGGCACCGGTGACCGGCGGCCGACGACCGGTTCCTTGGCCCGACCTTGGCCGATTTCTGGAGTAGGGGAGAGTGTTTTTTGAATTTTTTTCTCTAAAAAGTGGGAAGAATGAAATTTTTGAAAAAATTTTAGAATGAAAATTTTGAAATTTTTTTAGCTTAAATAGGCTTCCAAAACGATGTTGTTTTGGGTAGCCTTTTCAGGCACCAAAACGGCGCCATTTTGACTTGACCCGTTGGCCGACCTGACCGACTCCAGGGGGATTCGCTTGTTTTCAAGGGATGGGCTAATTGCACTTTTAGCTCTTCCGCTTTTTAATGGTTTTATAATAAAGTCTTTTAGTTTTTTTAAATTTTTCCCTACGATTTTTTTCGTTTTTTAATTTAGTCCCTTCTGAAACCACGTCGTTTTAAAGGAGAAGGACAAATTCCTTTTTAGTCCCTCCATGTCTCGCGCGTGTTCAGAATAGTCATTTCCCCTTATATATTTGTAGATTTAAACCCCGACTTTCGTTTTAAAGTTTAATTTAGTCCTTTTGGTTATTTGTTTACGTTCTGAATAAATTTCATATTATTGCTGTTATTATTAATTATTGTTATTGTTATTTGCTCATTTATATTTTTTAAATTTGAAATTTTCGTTATATATACATACATGTGTTTTTTATATAATATATATAATATGCATATTTTTATAATCTATCTATATATACATATACGTACCTATATATTTTTTTATATTTCATAATTTTTATACATATCTATATACATGTCTATATATGTATTTTATTTTCATAAATATATATACTTACATATTCTTCATATTTTTAAATATGTATTTTATATATGTTCTTTATATTTTATGATTCATATATATACCTATATATATACTTTTTTATATTTTATGATAGTTACATAGGTATATATGTATATGCTTACTTATATATATATTTTATATAATAATTTTAAAATATGTACATACATATATTTTTCATATTTCCATAATTTTATGTATATACACATATATATATCTTTTATATTTTTATAGTTTTATACATTTTCTTTGTTTATTTCATTATTTACATTTTCATTATTTGTTTTGAAAGAATATTTTAATTTTATTGCTTATATGCTTGCGATTGTGTACTATATTAGTTTGTCTTTGTCTTTATTTTATTTTGTAGCCCTTGCTTGTATTATTTTGCTTACATCATCATAATTGTCATTCCATTACGTCAATTTTTACCCAGATTCAAAAAAAAAATTAAAAATATAAGTAATACTCGATATTTGAGATCTTTGAGATAATCGAGCCCTAACGTATTGGGTTTCGATTTTCTTCGTTAAATCTAAATAATCGAGATTACTCTTTCAAAAATATATATAATAAAAAACTCATTGTTGGGAATCCAATACGCTGTGTCCTAACGCATTGCATATGACACGTTGTTTTCTCGATATGATGATTTTTTCTAAAAAAATAATAAATGCAGTATTTTGCATTTAGATTTGAGAAAGTTGTGCCCTAACTTACTGGGTTTTGATTTTCACAATAAATCTAAATACGTGAATATTTTCAAACTCAAGTTTTAAACGATCTCGAGAATTAAAAAAAATCGTGTCCTAACTTACTGGTCGTGATCCCATTTTTTTCCGAGATAGCTAAATATCTTTTAAATAAGTAAATTTTGACATTCATTCGCGTATCGAGAATTCAAGACATTGTGTCCTAACTTACTGGATATGATGTTTTTTTCTCGATTAACATGAAATATGCTTCTTTTCCCAAAAAATTTTAATATTTTAATATGAGGATCGTATTTTTAAAATTCTTCAAAGTTTTCAATTCTCGACATCAAGACATTAACTAATCAACTAGGTACCAATTTTTTGGGCATTACGAGGGTGCTAATCCTTCCTCGTACATAACCGACTCCCGAACCCGTTTTTTCTGAATTTCGTAAACCAAAATCGTAGTTTTAATAAGATCAAATCATTTATTAAAAACAACCACTTTTGAGATGATCTAATCACACCTCATCAAAAAGGATCAGTGGCACTCCCATTTTAATTTTTGTTTTCAGAATCCAGGTCGACCCCGTTTTATAAAAAAAATGGTGTCAACAACCTGGCGACTCCGTTGGGGACCTAAAATAAGAGAGTCAAGCCACGAGTTGATTATTTCTTGTCTTTTTGTCAAAAGTTGATAATATGGTTTAAATTTACGGTCCTCTCATTGCATTTCATTTGTTTTGAATTATAGTTTTCATCATGTTTTGTATTTTAATTTTTTGGTATCTTTCTGCACATTGCATTGCATGACCTTTGGTCACACCCTTTTAAGTGGGAGTGAGAAGCTACTCCTTCGTGAGGTTTTCACCTCCGTGTAGGATAGTGGATCGCTTTCGGGATACATCTGTACCTATTTTTTCGTGAAATTTTCATCTCCGTACAGCCATAGGGAAATGTATTCCCCTGAACCGAACTCGGTCCATATGAACCTATAATGGGTGAGAATCAAGGAATCTGCTGGTTCGGGTACCTTTGCTTTAGAACCAAACCACATATAGAAGACCTTAGGAGCCCACCCTAGGTAAAACCACTTCAAACCCCTAGTAGTCACCCGAATAGGTGTTCTATTTATTCTTGCTTGCTTTTGCTTTGTATTAACTTGTTTTCTTTTTGGTTATGATTGCATTGCATTTTCATCATAAAAAAAGAGGTGTTGATTCACGTTCAGTTGTTAAATAGAGAGCTTGTCATAAGAAAATAGGGTTCTTGATAAAGTGGATGATAATACGGTTGTCCGAATATAGTCCAAGAAAACGTGATAGTTTAATGGATGACTACACGACTATTGCTCCGTTGCCCGAGGATTCAAGATGACAAAGATTATTCGAGAGTCACTGAACTTTCTTAAAGAGAAGGCAACGAGCATCACGAGGATGAGTGAGTAACGAGTCGCGGCCCTGATCAAGCAAAAAGAAGATAGAAGAGACATCCCTTTTGAAGAGTTCGTGAGATTTATCTTAACGCTCGAATGAAGAAGGGGGTCGAATGTCTCCGCCTATGAGGGCAAAGCCGTATATATATCCGCTTTATGTAAAGAGATTTGTTTTCTAAAGTTGTTCTAATAGAATTAAACTAAGAATCAACGTCTCTTTTGCATTCATTTCATGCATTTGCATTACATGACATCATATGCATTAACGACCATTAAAAGACCCTAATTGAATAAAATTGTTTCAATTAACCTGGAAAACCAACACCCTTACGATAATTGGGCAAAATCGAAAAACATGGATCAAAGAATGGAAAGGCTCGAACAGCTCCAAAAAGAGATGCAAGACCAAATGCAAGAGCGGCTAGAAAAAATTCAGTAAGATATGACAGAAAAGATGCTGGAGTCTCAGAATAACATGATGGCTCGGTTAACGCAGCTGTTGGCTGGGGGAAACATTAAGGGAAAGGACCTTGTGGTTAATGCTAAAGAAGGAAATAATGATGGACCCCTCTACCCTCTAGGGTTTACCCCTCCGCATGTGCAGACTTAAGCTGAGATGTACCCACACAAATCCTCCGTTACAATCAGACCTCAGCAGTTTCAGACTGGCACCTCAATGCCAATGAACTTCCAAACTGGAGTAGGTTCTAACCCAGGAGAGAACCCTACCAATCTCATCGTCCCCGATTTCGATGAAATGGCTGAAAAAGAGAAAACAAATGAATAATTGCCAAAACAACTGGAGGAACGATGTAAATGGCTCAAAGAAAAGTTTAGGGCTATAGAAAGTATGAAGAATTATCAGGGGATTGATGCTAAAGATTTGAGTTTGGTACCGGATTTGGTATTCCCCCACAAGTTTAAAATGCCGAAATTCGAGAAATACAACGAGACCAATTGCCCTGAAGCTCATATCACCATGTTCTGTAGGCGTATGACTGGATATGTTAACAATGACCAACTGCTCATACACTGCTTTCAAGATAGCCTCACAGGGGCAGCATCTAAGTGGTACAATCAATTGAGCCGTGCTCAGATTAGTTCTTGGATGGATTTAGCACAAACATTTATAAAGCAGTACTGTCATGTGGCAGATATGGTCCCTGATAGAATCACCCTACAAAATTTAGAAAAGAAGCCGAATGAAAGTTTTAGGCAATACGCACAAAGGTTGAGGGAGATTGCAGTCCAAGTTCAGCCACCACTCTTGGAAAGAGAAATGACAATGCTCTTTATTAATACACTGAAAGCTCCGTTCGTCACACATATGTCAGGAAGTGCCACAAAAAGTTTTTCTGACATAGTCATGAATAGTGAGATGATCGAAAGTGCCATAAGGAGCGGAAAGATTGATGCTGAGGAGAATAACAAAAGGTCAACCTGGAAGAAAAAGGAAAATGAGGTAAACAACACGAGTACATATAACAAGGGTTATTCAAAATCGATTACGATGAATCAGCCAAGAAAAATGGTCGTTAACCAACAAGGTTCATCAAGACAAGAATCCGGAACAAGACAAAATACTGAGAAGCTTCAGTTCATGCCAATTCCGATGTCGTATAAGGAGCTATATCAAAGCTTATTCGATGCGTATGTTGTTGCCCCTTTCTACTCAAAACCCTCATAACCTTCGTACCCCAAATGGTACGACGCGAATGCACACTGTGATTATCATGTGGGAATTACGAGGCATTCCATAGAAAATTGCATTGCCTTTAAAAAAATGGTTGAAAGGCTTATTAGTATGGGCGTTGTCAAATTTAATGATTCATCCAGTGTAGAAAATCCACTACCCAGTCATAATGGGGTGAATGCGATGTAGGAAGAAGTGTTGGGAAGCTTTCACATCAGTGCTGTACATGAAGACAATTGAAAGGGGACCTTGTTAGATATCCACCTTTATAAACCTGGGAGTGTTCTAAATAGTTGGACTGCAGAAGAAATCCCTGTAGTATTTAGAGCCTACTTAGAGTAATATTCAAAACAAACTTGTTGTTTTTATCCTAGAGACAATAAGAACTCTTTTGTGAAATAGGCTCATTTCTGAACGTCGTTATTTTAATGAAATGCATCTTTGCGATCATTTTTGAGACAATATTCTTTCATTCTTTACGAATAATTATTGTTGATTCTTTCATTCTTTTAGATTTCCTTCCAAATCATTATTGCATTCATTCGTAATCATATTGTACATAATTTTATATATATATTTTTGTACCTACAATAGGTCCCTGAATATCAACGACATGAGTGACGCTGCTACAGACTCAGAATCTCCTTTTGAGCGAGACATGTGTTTAGAGGGATCTCATAATTTTGAAGATGACATAGATTGTAGCCTATTTCCGGACTTCTTGTGGATGGTAAAACAGGAAGAGAAACAAATTTTACCTCATGAAGAGACAATGGAGATTGTGACCTTGGAGAAGGGAAAAATAGTAAAAATTAG
The DNA here is from genome assembly GCF_007990345.1 of Gossypium hirsutum. Classification (NCBI taxonomy): domain Eukaryota; kingdom Viridiplantae; phylum Streptophyta; class Magnoliopsida; order Malvales; family Malvaceae; genus Gossypium; species Gossypium hirsutum. The sequence continues at coordinate 39,985,290 of NC_053441.1, read as the reverse complement.
AACATGCATAACCGAAGGAACGAAGCAAGACCTCATTAAGTTACTTTAAGAGTTCAAAGATATCTTTGTATGGTCATGTCCGGGTTAAGCACCGACATTGTAACCGAAACAACAGCACAGCATCAAAAGTTTACGGGCTATTCAAAATCAACACTATGTCGCCCCAAAGTGAACAGAGCATTGGAGGCAAAAAAAACTCTTCCGGGGCAATGCCGTTCTCTTGGGCCTATCACGATTTTGCTTATTGAAGACGAGATTCTTTCTCTCTGAGTTTTTGGATCCAATCCTGATTGAAGAGGAATGTTCAAAGTTATCCATCATGGTCAAATGCGCCAAAAGCAAATAATACGAGCTCATAAAAAAAGTTCGCCCTAGAGAATTCCATGAAAAGGACTTGGTATTGAAGAAGATCCTTTCCATACCAAAAGAGTTTCATGCTAAGCTGGGAAGAACCTTATGTGAAATGCCTTATCTGGAAAAGCGTCAATCTTGACCAGAAGGGATAACAAGGACATGCCTAATCCTATGAGTTCAGATTCAATAAAAAATAAAAAAATAGAGAAAAAAAGAAAAAAGGAAAAAGGAAAAAGAAAGAAAAAGAAGAAAAAAGAAAGAAAAAGAGAAAAGAAAAAAGAAAAAGGAGAGGCCAAGGTAAAAACCCGCAAAGGGCGCCTTGAGACCAAAGGGGATTTGAGTTGAAAACCCGAAAAGGGAGGCTCAAATTTTGGATCAAATTGGGGCATGAGGTGATCAGAGCAGCTCAAATTTTGATCAGATCGAGGCATGTGATGATCTTGCTATACCTGAATCAACAGGAAAGGGTAGGCAACATCTTGGGGCATCGACAAAGTCCAATAGATCTCCTAAACACATGTCAAACTCAGAAAGGTCTTTAGAAATTTTGTACAAAGAAGTTTAAGCTGCGATATCTGGGGCACATAACCTTCATACTATTTATTGAATTTATTGTTCTTGGAACACTTCTTTCTCAAGATACGTGTTCTCAATCAATTCCCCTTTTATTCTTGATAATTTGTTCATTTCGAGTTGTGCTTCCAAATCAATTTTATTTTTATCCATGGTTATGATCCTTTTGCAAGCATGTTGCATTGGAATAATGATTAATGGACTAATAATACTTTCACAATGGAAGTTTTTCATATTTACTCTAGAAGTTTTGAAATGATATAGGAACCTGAAACAGGACTATTGTTTAGAACACACCAAGTTCAAATGTTAAAATGTCTGAGAAGGAAAAGTCTAAATTCAGACTATCCTTTCGGATTTTGTTGTCCAAACATTGATGGAACAAAATGACAAGATATCGTGTCGGTGACAAAGCTTCAATGAACAAACAAGCAGTAATCACCGAGTGGGAGGAAGATGGTGTCCTAAAATTATAATAGACTTAACCTTGAAGATTACAGCGAATAGAACTCTGGAGATTACAGTGGGGGTAATCCGATTAAGTAAGAAATGAGTTTTACCAGCCGAGCAAGATAGCATTCTGACGTGTTGGTAATGAAACCTTGATAAAGAACGAGGAATAACAACTCAAACATTAAGAAATCATCTTCATGACATTCTGCATTCATTCAAATGTCATTTATACACGTCTAGTTAGGAGCAGTTGATTCATTCTGACCATGTTATCCTAATCACTAGGCACAATTAGGTTCATAAAATAGAACATACAGGTCATGTTCCCCAGAGAATAAATCAATGAAGTTGCAGATCTTGCCTTCCTGTACTGGCAGCGAAGCAGATCGAAGATACCAGCCTTGCCTTCCTGTACTAACAGCGGAGCAGATTGAAGATAGAAGATCTTGTCTTCCTATATTGGCAGCGAAGTAGATCGAAGATAGCAGATCTTGTCTTCTTGTATTGGCAGCAAAGTAGATCGAAGATAGCAGATCTTGCCTTCCTGTACTGACAGCGAAGCAGATCGAAGACATCAGCCTTGCCTTCCTGTACTGACAGCAGAGCAGACTGAAGATAGTAAATTTTGCCTTCCTGTACTGGCAGCGAAGCAGATCGAAGACACTAGCCTTCATTCCTATATTGACAGCGGAGCAGATTGAAGATAGCAGATCATGCCTTCATGTACCGGCAGCGAAGCAAATCGAAGACACCAGCCTTGCCTTACTGTACTGACAGCGGAGCAGATTGAAGATAGCAGATCTTGCCTTCCTGTATTGACAGTGAAGCAGATCAAAGACACAATAGTTTGTAGTAAAACAAACTGAAGATAGCATATCTTGCCTTCCTGTACTGGCAGCGAAGCAGATCGAAAAACAACAAATCTTATCTCCCTAGAGTTAAGACTGAAAGCATCAGATCTTGTTTTCCTGTATTGGCAACGAAGTAGATCGAAGATGACAATTCTTATCTCCCTGAAGTTGCAGTGGAGAAGATTAAAGCCAACAAATCTTATTTCCCTGAAGTTGTAGTGAAGCAGATTGAAGTTACTAGTCCTATCACCCTAAAGTTGCAGTGGAGTGGATTAAAACCATAGATCTTATCTCTTTGAAGTTGCAGTAGAGCAGATTGCATCCAATCTTATCTCCCTGAAGTTGCAGTGGAGTAGATTGAAGTTACTAGTCCTATCTCTCTGAAGTTGCAGTGGAGTGTATTAAAACCACAGATCTTATCTATCTAAAGTTGCAGTAGAGCAGATCGCATCCAATCTTATCTCCCTAAAGTTGCAGTGGAGTAGATTGAAGAAATCAATCATATCTTCCTGAAGTTACAGTGAAGCGGATTAAAATGACAGATCTTATCTCTCTAAAGTTGCAGTAGAGCGGATCACACCATGACAAGTTTTATCTCCCTGAAGTTGCAGTAGAGCAGACTGAAGATAACAAACCTTATCTACCTGAATTTGCAATGGAGCAAATTTAAGCTACTAATCCTATCTCCCTGAAGTTGTACTGGAGCGGATTAAAATGATAAATCCTATACCTCTGAAGTTGTAGTAGGTCAGATTAAATTTATCATAGCAAGTCTTATCTCCCTGATGTTACAGTGGAACAGACTAAAACCACGAATCTCGTCCACCGAAAGTTGCTGTGAAGAAGATTGAAGCTACAAGTCAAATCTCTCTGAAGTGCAGTGGAGTGGATTGAAGCAACACGACACAGTGGATTGGAGTAAAACTACTTGAGGAAGAGAAGCACTAGAAGAAGTCAAGATTCAGCAACACCGGGCAAAAAATGGTCCCTTTTGATGTCTTTGCTTTATTCTCGTTACACGACAATGAGCAAAGAGGGGCAGATGTAGGGCCCAATTTTTGACCCGGGGCCAATAACAAACCTAATACCCAAAACCCAGAACCTAGTTACAATACCCAAACCCAAGTCCAACCAGGCCCAATACCCAAATTCCTAATAGTCAAACTAGGGTTTCAATTTTCTGAAACCCTAGCCTAGCGCTGCACGTCCACTTGCCCTACCCTCTGACATTGCCGCCACCTGTCACCATCACCCACCTGCTCCATCAACATCAGTTACCTGCAAACAATAAAAGAAAGCAAACCGCAGTACAAAGGGTATAAAAACCGATTGAAAACCGATTGTAAATGGGGGAAATCAGTTTTAAAGAGACCGATCTTTGCATCTGTAAATGAGAGATTTTGGGAAAAAAATTAAAAAAAGAAATAAAAAGCAGAAGTTTTTAAGGTGATTTTTTGGCTTTTATTTTCTTTTTTTATTTCGAAATAATAAGAAAAGGGAGGAGTTTACCTCTATTTGCCGTCACTGAAGTGTTCGGAGGCCCCAAGGAGTGCGTCGAAAGAAAAATGGAGGCTTTTTAGCTTTTCGGCCGCCGTGTATGGCGGCGCCAGTGACCGGCGGCCGACTACCGGTTCCTTGGCCGGACCTTGGCCGATTTCTGGAGTGGGGGAGAGTGTTTTGTGAATTTTTTTCTAAAAAGTGGGAAGAATGAAATTTTTGAAAAAATTTTAGCTTAAATAGGCTTCCAAAACAATGTCGTTTTGGGCAGCCTTCTCAGGCACCAAAAAGGCTCCGTTTTGACCTGACTCGTTGGCCGACTCGACCCACTCCAGGGGGATCCGCGTGTTTTCAAGGGATGGGCTAATTGCACTTTTAGCCCTTCCACTTTGTAATGGTTTTATAATCAAGTCTTTTAGTTTTTTTAAATTTTTCCCTATGATTTTTTTCATTTTTTAATTTAGTCCCTTCTGAAACCACGTCATTTTAAAGGAGAAGGACAAATTCCTTTCTAGTCCCTCCATGTCTCGCGCGTGTTCAGAATAGTCCTTTCCCCTTATTTATTTGTAGATTTAAACCCCGACTTTCGTTTTAAAGTTTAATTTAGTCCTTTTGGTTATTTGTTTACGTTCTGAATAAATTTCATATTATTGCTGTTATTATTAATTATTGTTATTGTTATTTGCTCATTTATATTTTTTAAATTTGAAATTTTCGTTATATATACATACATGTGTTTTTATATAATATATATAATATGCATATTTTTATAATCTATCTATATATACATATACATACCTATATATATTTTTATATTTCATAATTTTTATACATATCTATATACATGTCTATATATGTATTTTATTTTCATAAATATATATACTTACATATTCTTCATATTTTTAAATATGTATTTTATATATGTTCTTTATATTTTATGATTCATATATATACCTATATATATACTTTTTATATTTTACGATAGTTACATACGTATATATGTATATGCTTACTTATATATATATATGTTATATAATAATTTTAAAATATGTACATACATATATTTTTCATATTTCCATAATTTTATGTATATACACATATATATATCTTTTATATTTTTATAGTTTTATACATTTTCTTTGTTTATTTCATTATTTACATTTTCATTATTTGTTTTGAAAGAATGTTTTAATTTTATTGCTTATGATACGAGTCACAAAGGCCTTAGATGCGTATACGAAAGAAAGAGAAAATCAAGATTCACTTTTTTGTTTTCAAGAAAATCAAGAAACTGAATCTTGACCCAATTTTGCTGTTTGGAGCGATTTCAAGAATCAAGAAAATCAAGATTTCAAATCTTGGAAATCTTGGTCCAAGAAATCGAATCTTGCAGCCAAAGCGCATTGGATCTCCGTTACGAGCATCAACGAGCCAATTTCGGTAGGAGATGGACTACATGCCCAAGTTCTTGAAGGCAAGGCCCAATAAGAGGATTCTAAGCCCAACTAAGAAGTCAAACCATACTTAGTTGAAAATTAGGCCAAATTGTTAAAGTGGCCCAATTTGTAAAAATTTTAATTGTTTAATTTAATTTTTAGACTTTAGGAGTATTATATATAAAAATTCGGCCCAAGCAGCCCATTAAAATGACTTGGCCGAATTTCCCTCTTAAATTGTTAATTAGGTTTTTTTAAGTTTTCCTAATGAGATTAGGAAATAGTTATAAGGCTTATTTATAGGCATGGCTGACCAGCCTTGTTACACACATTACAATTACATTGAAAATTTCAGATTTGTTTTGAGTGAAAATTCTTTTTGAGTTCTTCAAGAATTTTCTCTTGAGTTTTCTTTAGAAGTAGTTTTAACAATCTTTTTGATTGTGGGAGCCATCTTCAGCCTTCTTCTTGCCATTGTTCTTCATTGGAAGGGAGATTAGAGCTGTTTGAAGGGAGTTGTGAAATCTTTATCGATTTCAAGGCTTCTTAGGACTTTTCTTTATTCTTTTGCTGTTCATTCTTCTTTATTAAATTCTGCTTGTGCCGTTTTGTTGAATAATTTGGGATTAATTGTTCTTGTTTCGTTTCAGCCATTCAAAACTTCAAGATCTGATTCGGCACTTCCTTGGACATAAAGAAACGTTTTTGATTCACAAAAATCCCCCTTTTCTTGCCGTCCAATCCCTAGAACTAGCGTCCATTGATTTCGCAATCTATTTTTAATTTAGTTGTTGTTTTGTGTTCTTTGATAGTTTCGGCTGATTGGAAGTTAATCTTGGGGCTTAATTTCGTGTTCTTGGCTTCCAAGAACATCTATTCATAAGTGTTTTGATTCTTGGCTGTTCTTTATTGATTTGGGAATTTTTAGTTTCCAGATCTAATTGATTCTAATTAAGTTTTGCTGTTTCGTTTCAGATCCAAACGTTTAGAGTTTTCGTAGGAGTTTCCCGTGACTTGACAACTCGATCTTGATCCGCGCGCAACCCTCTATCAGCTTATATGCTTGCGATTGCGTACTATATTAGTTTGTCTTTGTCTTTATTTTATTTTGTAGCCCTTGCTTGTATTATTTTGCTTACATCATCATAATTGTCATTCCATTACGTCAATTTTTACCCAGATTAAAAAAAAAGAAATTTAAAAAATATAAGTAATACTCGATATTTGGGATCTTCGAGAGAATCGAGCCCTAACGTATTGGGTTCTGATTTTCTTCGTTGAATCTAAATAATCGAGATTACTCTTTTAAAAATATATATAATAAAAAACTCATTATCAGAAATTCAATACGTTGTGTCCTAACGCATTGGATATGACACGTTGTTTTCCCGAGATGAGGATTTTTTCTAAAAAAAAATAATAAAGGCAGTATTTTGCATTTAGATTTGAGAAAGTCATGCCCTAACTTACTGGGTTTTGATTTTCACAATAAATCTAAATACGTGAATATTTTCAAACTCAAGTTTTAAACGATCTCGGGAATTAAAAAAAATCGTGTCCTAACTTACTGGTCGTGATCTCTTTTTTTTTTCCGAGATAGCTAAATATCTTTTAAATAATTAAATTTTGACATTGATTCGCGTATCGGGAATTCGAGACATTGTGTCCTAACTTACTCGATATGATGTTTTTTTCTCGATTAACGTGAAATATGCTTCTTTTCCCAAAAATTTTTAACATTTTAATACAAGGATCATATTTTTAAAATTCTTCAAAGTTTTCAATTCTTGACTTCAAGACATTAACTAATCAACTAGGTACTAATTTTTTGGGCGTTACGAGGCTAATCCTTCCTCGTACGTAACCGACTCCCGAACCCGTTTTTCTAAATTTCGTGGACCAAAATCGTTGTTTTAATAAGATCAAATTGTTTATTAAAAACAACCACTTTTTGAGGTGATCCGATCACACCTCATCAAAAAGGATCGGTGACGACTCCCATTTTAATTTTTATTTTCAAAATCTAAGTCGACCCCGTTTTATCAAAAAAATGGTGTCAACATTAATAATTTATATGTATATGAGTAGATTTTATATATTTTTTGATTTTTTATATACATTTAATTATTTCACATATATTTTTCAGATTATTTATATATATTATTTCTTTCCATTTTTATAATTTTAATAATTGACATATATATTTTAGATTGTATATATTTTTCTAAATTTTTATATTTTATTTTCATTTTTGTACAATTTTTTATAATTTATACATATTTTATCAAAGAAAAATGATATATTTTATAAAGGAATGCCGAGTGGTACTTTTTTATTGGCCACAACATGTTAAATGATGCTTTTTCATTCGCCAAATTTACCCAACGTTTTTTTAACATCTATTAAAAGAGGGCCCAGGAACTTAACTTTGGTGCTTAGGCATCATCTATGAACCAAATGATAACACATCACTAAAAATGAAGTTAAAAGAATTTAGTTATAAAATTTTACGACGATGTGTTATAATTTGGTTAACATATGGTGCAAATTATATAGATAAGTACTGTTGAGGCAAGTTGTGCTGATTGAAGTTGAGTGGCTACTGCAGGCTGTCACTTAGGCAATTTAATTATTTACCTTATTTGAATTGGCAATTTAATGAAGAAAAATTTTGGACTAGTTAATGTGCTGTTACACTGAAGGTACTATGGTCCATCTATGGAAATAATCCTTGATTTTTGAAGTTTAGATTGGATTCGAGTGAATTAATTCAACCCTTGGAATGTGAAGATTCAATCAAAATTGAGTTGCTTATTTTGGAGATCATACTTTAAATTTTTTACATAATTTGGTTCGTATCCATTTATAATGTCATTAGTTGGTCTAAAGAGTTGATATCGTAAACGATTTCTTCATTTTTTTTCTTAAGGACAACATTCTAACATAAAAAATATTTTATCATGATGAATTCGAATAAGTGTTTTTTATTTTAAGAAAAATCCACATCCATATTTTTAATGTTATTATTATTATATTGTTTGGCCCAAAAATACCAATTGGGTGAATTAGTATTTTAAAAATTTCTAAAAAATATTCCAAAATAAAAGAGAAAGGGAGAATAGCTGGGAGAAATTGATTTATAGTGGGTCGGCCCTAATTGCCTATCTCCACTACTTTTGGTATACCTCAAACAATGATTTTTCAATGTATTATAAGAATTGAAACCTTTCAAGGAGAAGGTATATCCTTTACAATACTATATTTTTCTTAAGACTTAGATAGAATCTTTTCTCCTGGATTTTATGTTTAAACTAAAACCTTTTCTAGTTTATGTGGCTCAACTAAAATCTTCCTAATTACAATTGATGATATGAAAGAAAGTACAAAAAAAGAAACCATCTACAAGGTATGAGTTTGCAAAAATTAAGCTCAAATCGAAATGAAGTGAGAGTGATAAAAGATATTACAATAAGCTACTAAGATATTTGTACAAGAGAAAAAGAAAGAAGGAAGAACTTGAAGATTTTCTCTTGACTTTGATTGTTGGATGTTCAACTCTTGAATATTGACTTGTTCTTAATGAGTAATTATATTAGGAAAGCGATTTGTAGTCATTTATAATTATTAGGGATGTTTTAGAGTCGTTCAAAGCATTAATTTGAAGCTCAAGTATGTATCGATACATTTCATAAAAAAATGGCTATAAGAAAATTGTTGTACAAGAAAACCTATGTTCCAAAACATGATGTATAGGAACATATATACGTTTCAATACCCTTTTAAAGTCAATGGCTTATTAACTCTTTATATCCCGATAAATTAAAATATGTATCGAAATCTAGTTCTAGACTTATATAAAATTAATTTAAACTTTTTAAAACACTTTGACATTGATTTTAAAAAAATATTAAGATAAGTTAAATTTTTGAGTGTTTTGCAAGTCTTTGAAAACATTTTTAAAATGTTTGAATTTTCGCTTATCTTTTTACTAAATAATTTAGGGAATATAATATAAATAAAATTTATTTTAAATATTGTTATATCAAAATTTTGGAACATTAAAGCAAATATATATGATTATCAAGTGATTTTTTTTTATTTCAAAATCTCACACTCATGAATTTTTTAGACTAAATTTCAAATCTAAAAGTATATAAAAACTTACAACATATTTAACCTTGAAATTTTTTATTTAAAATTTGACAAAAACAAATAATAAACTTAATGGAAAGCATAGATTCGACCCTTTGTGTGCCTAAATCCATTGGTACTGTTTTTGGGTGTTGAAAAGAAATCAATAAATTGATAAAATAATTATTTAAAAGAAACAAGCGATTAATGAAACAAATCTTTTTTACTAGGATTGTCTAATATGATTAAGCAAAAAAGTAGAAATTTTTTATTTATTTATAAGTTAAAAATCATAGTTACTTCTATCGAATTAAATTTTATTTTTATTTAATTTATAATTAATTTTACTTTTATGATGTAAAATATTTTATATTTAAAACAATAAAACAATCTAAAATATCATATAAAATTTATTTTTTTTCGAAAAGATTATATAAAAGTTATTGATTATTTTTATTTACTTAAATGAAAAAACTTTCCTACCTTATCAAATAATATTAAAAATTCATAAAATAAAATTGAAAAACACATAATTAGTCAAAGGAAACTAAGTATGAAAATCCGAAGGTGCAACCAGACGGAATCGAACTTAGCGCAATTGTCTTACAATCTGTTGTCCGGCTTTAATTCAGATAATATTTGTATGCTTAATTATTTTTAAAATCATATTTTATGCTCAAATTTATGTTAAACACAAATATCAAATATGGATATTTCATGAATAATAAAGATTCCAGTAATATAAATCAACAATATTTTTCATTGTAAGTTACAGAACAGTGTTGTCTCGCTTAGCCATTCTCATCTGAAATGGAATTAGCTTGCTTAGGTAATTTTACTATCATATTGCATTTATAATTATTTATTCTACCTAGTGGGATCATTTTGAAGGTTTAATTTCCCCCAATATACTCTTTCACTTGCGTCTGATCTGACTTTAAAGATCATCTAGGGTAAAAAGAACTATGGGTGATAGTGGCAATCGAATCAGTACCGGCTGCATTAATGGGATGCCATTCGTTCTCACTGCGGTCGTTGAATTCCATGGTATTTTCATCCATAAAAGGAGGAGGAGTTGGTGCAGGGAGGTCTTCATCTTTCCTTTTTAGCATCTCTAGTACCTTCCACATTGATGGTCTTAGTGATCGACTCTCTTGTGTGCAAAGTAGTCCTATATGCACTACTCTCGAAACCTCATTCTTCACACTCTTGTTGCTTCGGTTATCGTCACTTAACATTAAATTTGGGTCATAAATCTCCTCCATTGTCCCTAATTGAAAGTGTTTCCATGCCTGTTTCCACACATGAAAACACGAAAATATCAAGGAACCTTTAGTTTTTTTTCTCACAAAGTGGTGCTTTGTGTAGGAAAAAAGTTTATGTTTGAAGCTTACTATGGCAACCACGCTGTATGAGTAATCCGTGTATTGACCCTTGTTGTTTTGCGTCCCGGTAACAATCTCTAGTAAAAGAACTCCAAAACTATAAATATCCGCCTTCTCCGTTAACCGCCCATTGGCTAAGTATTCAGGAGCCATATATCCCCTGTAGATGGTCGAACAAAAGTTATTTTTTGTGCTAAATAATAAATCATTCCTAGAACAAATAGAAAAAAAAAAAACAATGGTGATGCTTTTGCTTACAATGTTCCAGCAATGGCAGTGCTAATGTGACTCTGATCTTCCTCAAAAGTCCTCGCCAACCCGAAGTCAGCGATTTTGGCTCGGAACTTTAAATCCAACAGAATATTGCTGGCTTTTATATCTCTATGAATGATTTTGTTCGTGGGGTTGCCATGAAGATGAACTAAACCTTCTACGGTCCCCATGATGATTTTGAATCTCTTTTCCCAGTTAAGTTCTTTACCTCTGCAGTGATCTATTTATGTTTTGAAAGGGAGAAATAACTTACAGTGAATTGGATGATGACACGTTATCAAAAGTATCCGACATGAATAAAATTTACCGAAGATGAAGTGATCGAGACTCTTGTTAGGGAGGAACTCATAAACGAGAAGACTTTCAGGTCCGCAACAACTACATCCCAACAATCTCACTAGGTTTTTATGCTCCACACTGCTTATGATGTTGACTTCATTGTAGAAATCTGCTGCTCGGTGTCGATTGTTAATGAAAAGTCTCTTGACAGCAATCTCTCTTCCATCAGACAGAGCTCCCTACAGGTGATAGATAAATGATTAACCATAAAATACCCGTTAAATGTAGAAAGCAAAGCACATCAACTACCTTATAAACGGTCCCGAATCCTCCTTGCCCAAGCTTGTTTGCCTCGTCAAATGAACCGGTAGCCTTCTCGAGGGTAGAGTACTTGAAATTCAAGTTACTATCACGAAGGACTTTCACCCACTTTTCTGCATCATTTGAACCTCAAAAGACGAGGCTCACCACTATTCCAGATAGCAATATTGTAATAATTCAATGGAGTTGAATAATTTAGATAACATTGGCTAACATTCCTTTATTCTTTTGAGGTGACTGCATGATCAAACTGAGCTAAACATTTGATTCAGTAAATAAGCCTTTTACCTCTTTTCTTTTGTATGTATCTGCGTTTCCTGATATAAACTCCAATACCTACACCAACAGCTAAAACAACAAGCGAACTGACGGTAGAAATTACTATAGTTATAACGGTTCCTGCAAATTCATGAATACATATCAAGTTAGCTTATGAATTTTGTCACATATAGTGCCAGCAAAATAACTCAAACCTATCAGACTTCTGATTCGATTATATATTCTTTTACCTTCTGAAATTCCATCTGCAAGTTCTTTATTGAGGAAATCTATGTTCGAGTATCTCATGAAGCAACCAGTATAGAGTGCCCGTCCCTCAGACCATGGCAAGCACCTTAACATCTCCGCCGATGCATTCTCGAAACATGCTTTACAAGAACTTCGGTTCAACGTCCGCCAGCAATCGACCAGAACATTGACCGTCTCATTTGTTCCCGAAACCGGAACCTGTGCTTTACCATAGCCTTTGTTTTTCAGTGCAGTAGCCACCGCATGTGACACTGCTTCTTTTACCGATGTTTGGAAACTCAATCCCTTGCGGCTTGCATTCCCACAGACTACCATGTCGTTAGGTCCCAGGTACTCATCATAGTAGCTATAATTCCCGGATCTCATAAAGCACCCATCAAGGAAAACTCGGGCGCCGTTGAACGGAAAGCATTGAGGAAGAATCGAACGACCCGCAGCATAGCACAATGTACAGTCGACCAATGATAGATCCCCATAACATTGAGCTAGGCCATGGGTAGTGTCAAACCCTGAACCAGAAACTGCTATTCCAAAACCTGATTCACGCATCTGTTCACTGAGTTTCTGCATCACAGCAATGAAACTTGAAACCAACGAAGTTTTGTTATACTCCACTACGTTGGTACATGTCATATTCACTATTTCGGCTCTCGATAATCCTCCAACTCTTTTATGTAATGAGAGAGATTCCATCATAAGAAGAACCACAAAAATGTGTTGAATTATTTTATTATCCATTTTCTTCAACTTGAGGTGGGAAATTATCTTCAACTTCTATTAAGGCTCAAGAAATTGGTGCCATCAATTGTGAATTTTTTCAATGAACCTGGAAAACATCCGTATTTATGCCACATAAATAGAGGAGAGACAAAAATCTTATGTTAATTGGACTTGAATATAAGTATTAGATATCGATCTGTAATTAAATAAGCCCAATGTTATTTCGAGTGCCATTTCGATTATTTTCTCTTTACATGTTGTGGTCATCAAAAACTTGGTTCTCATTTTGTATAATATATAATTTATAAGGGTTAAAAGTTGCTTCCAACAGCCTAAAACATATTGTCAAGTCTCGAGACATACATTGAATTGATAATTTTTAAGCCTAAAATTTGCTTCCAACAATTAGGATTCATCCCCAATAACTATAAAATCTACAAACTTGTTCCTTAATATAAATACATTTCAAGAACACTTCAAGACTCAAGAAAGAGATATCCAAGCATCAAGATCAAGAGAAAAGTCTTCAAATCTTTATTCTTTCATTTCTCTTGTGAATATTCTCTAGGAGTTTATTGTTAGATCTTTTATCACTCTCATTTCATTTCTATGGGAGCTTAATTTTTGTAAACACATGCTTTGTAGAGGTCACTTTGTTTACTCTCTTTCACATCACCAATTGTTCTATTTTGGCCATAAAAATTAGGGGAAAATGTTTTATCTAAGCCTTGTGAAAAAAATAGAGATTGTAAAGGTTATACATTTTCCTTGAAAGGTAACAGTTCAAGTATAGTGAATTGGAAAATCTTTAATTGAGGTATATCAATTTAGTGAGTGGAAGCAGGCAATTGAGGTCGAACCACTATAAATCAAATTGTTTAAGCTTTTTATTCTTTTCCTTATCATTCAGAAAAGTATACAAAAAAATTTTAAAATACCAATTTACACCCTTAGTATTTTTGGGCCTAACAAAATGACTATGCCATTGGTGTAGCACTTACTACACCATATGTTCAAAATTACTTTAAGAGGACATTCGGTGTAAGAAACGTAAGATTACCTCTTATAATGCCTCAAAAATTTTAGTGTTGAAATACATGATGTTTCGGAATTTAAACAAAGAGGTTTCCAATAATTAATATCGTATTATTCCATGAAAGTGAACTTTCACCGAGACTTATTATTAAATTGGTTGGAGGTAAAAAAATTTTGAAAGAAAAGTAAAATTGTCTAGTAACAAATCTAAGGTTTAGATTTTATTAAGGAAAGAAGATTGAGGGGTTTATGTGGGAATTTTACCTCAGGGCTATTTTAGTTATATTTTTTCGAAGGAAAATAGAAGTGAAAGTTTGTTTTCATGTTCTCTTTCACGCCGAACCAAGAAAAGAACAAGGGAAGAAAAAATTTTCTCAACATTTCTTCAATCTTTGAGCCAAAATCTATCAATTAAAGAAGATAAAGGAGATTATTCATGTTTTGTCGACGATTACAAGAGAACTTTTACATGGTTGAGTGAAATCTTTGTCATTTTCTTCCTATTCCCGGGAAGAAAATGATTTTTGGTGTTTCTTAATGAATTTTGGAGAGGAATTAGGTGTTTAATGAGAATTAAATCAGAATTAAATCTTTAAAAATAAATTTTAGTGAAGATTAGGTTGAGTCTTGATGGGGTTTTGGAAAGCGAGAGGTTTCATTGTATCCAATTTAATTGATTACATTTTTCGATATAATCTTATTAATTTGATATGAAGAAACGGCAAAAGTTGTGGAGTGATTGTTTCTAGGCATTGAACCTTTGGAATAACGGCTTGTATTTTTCGCTAATTTACGTGCTTAAAGGAGTGAAACGAATAAGCTAATAGTTGATTTACGATTTGATTATAGGTTGATAATAAAATTTTTAATATGTTGATTGGAATAAAAGTTGTTTAAATGATAATGATATTAAATTATAATCCTTGAAAATTTTGTTTGGAAAGTTAGTTGGATACTCGAGTTTAGAATTTAGTATTTGTAAGCTTTTGCATTCGAGAGTTTGCACATTAACGAGTTTGATTAACTAAGTCCTGTATTATAAAAATTTAACGTCTTATCATATAATAGCTCGTGTATTCGATGCTACTAGCATAAGTGATTACTTGGGTTAAAAGTATAAAAGAGTTCATGAATATGGTGATGTTTAAATATCGATTGATTCCTATGACTATGCTTAATTGAGTAACTTCACATTTTAAATAAATGTGGTTGAGATATTGACATAGTAATTGTACCAAGTATGGTATGGGTTGTTTGATTTCAGTTAAATTTTACTATTAACCCTTGTATTTTGTTAAAGTTATAGATTTAGTCATTATACTTTAAATTAATTAAATTTTGTCATGTATTTTTTGAATTGATCAATTTTAATCCCTATACTTTTTAAAATTTGAAATTTTAGTCCTAACCTAAATAGTAGCTATTAACTCTATTCAGTTAAATTCAATTACTAGTCTTGTACTAACATACAGTTGCAAATTTAGTCCATATTCTCCAATTGGATTATTTTAAGTTCCTAACAATTTCGAAATTTGAAACTTTAGTCTTGATGCACATGACATCCATTGATCTATTAACTGGATTTTTAGTAAGTAATATATGGGCACTATAGCAAAATAGGTTTTTAGTGGCGTTTATAGCGGTGTTTGAATAAAAAACGCCGCAAAAGATCAAGTATTAGCGGTGCTTTTCAAAAAGCGCCGCAATAGATCAAGAATTAGCGGCGCTTTATGTAAAACACCGCAAAAAAGTTGAGCAAAACGACTTCGTTTTTTGTTGAGCTTTATTGGCTTTAGTGGCGCTTTTTAAAAAACACCGCAATAGATCGAGCTTTAGCAGCGCTTTCTGAGAAACGCCGCTATAGATCAAGAATTAGCGGCGCTTTATGTAAAACGCCGCAAAAAAGTTGAGCAAAACGACTTTGTTTTTTGTTGAGCTTTATTGGCTTTAGTGGCGCCTTTTAAAGAACGCCACAATAGATCGAGCATTAGCGGCGCTAACTGAGAAACGCCGCAATAGATTGAGTTTTAGCGGTGCTTTCTGAGAAACGCCGCTATAGATAAAGAATTAGCGGCGTTTTTTGTAAAATACCGCAAAAAATTTGAGCAAAACGACTTCGTTTTTTGTTGAGCATTAGTGGCATTAGCGGCGCTTTTTCAACAAACTCCGCAATAGATCAAGCATTAGCGGCATGTTTTTAGAAACATCGCAAAAAATTTGAGAAAACGACGTCGTTTGTTGTTGAGCTTTAGTGGAATTAACGGCGTTTTTGATAAAAATGCCGTAAAAAATAAATTTATTTTAGGGTTTAGGGATTAGTATTTAAGGTTTATTGTATATGGTTTAGGGTTTTAAGGTTCATGATATAATGTTTATTATTTTGGTATTAAAGTTTTGAGTTTAGGGTTTATGGTATATGTTTAGGATTTAGGGTTTAAAGTTTAGGGTTTATGATTTGGTGTTAAGAGGTTAGTGTTTACGACTCATAAGACTTAGAAGTTTAAGATTTTAGGGTTTGGTGTTTATGGTTTAATGTATAGTGTTTATGGTTTAGGGTTTATGGGTTTTAGGATTTAGGATTTAAGGTTTTATGGTTTTAGGATTTAATTACTTTTGTGATACCAAATTCAAAAAAAAAATTTGTTTTTTACTTCTTTTTATGTTATAATATATATATACAAGATTTTAGGTTCTAAGTGACATGATTGCTTAATTTATTGACTCGTAGCATATATATTATGATGACATTTGATAATTGTGTTATTTACTTTTGTTTTTTCACTTAAAAATAGAATATAATTTTAAAATTATAATACATTATTTGAATAATATCAGTAATTTATAAATTTGAATATTTAAAATACTTAAATTATACACTCTCTAAGATTTATAAAATTTATAAAATTTTAACAATTAAAAATAATGTCATATTAATGTATCAAATTTTAATTTTATAAAACTATTAAAAATTTGAAATTTTTTAAATAATATTATTTTAGACATATATATATTTAAAAAGTCAATCATTAGCGGCGTTTCTCTGAAAAACACCGTAAAATATAAGCAATAGCGGCGTTTGGACTAAAAATGCCGTGAATATGTATTAAAAATTAAACAAAACGACACCGTTTCAGTGCAGGAATTTAATTTATTAATGACGTTTTTGCTGAAACGTCGCAAAAGTTATAAAATTAGTAGCGTTTTTTTAAGCGCTGCAAATGTTGCAATACTAAACGGCCTCGTTTTCTTCCACAAATCAGTTTTCTTCCACATTCCCGCTCCCAACCCCTAATTCCCCTTCCGAATCCCTAATCAGTCATTCACAGAGACGACTTGTTTCGGTTCTTCGATTTTTGTTTCTTCGATTCTTCATTTGGTTTATTTACTTAAAAAGAAAAGATTTGTTTCGGTTTCTTGTCAACATTCATACGAAGACAGAGAAGACGAAGAAGGAAAAGAACATTCCCATTCTGTTTTTTGGTCAAGCTTCAATCAGGTTCTTTTTTTTTTTGCATGTTTCAACTTTGGGTTTTTCATGTTTTTGTGATTTTTTTGTTTATATTTTGTTGTTGACCTTGAAATGTAGTCAAATCGTCTTTGATTTTAGGGTTTTTGATCCCTACAAACATTCTCATTTCACCCTTTTACTCGTGGAATCCGTTCCGAAGTGCTTTCATTTCTCTTCATCTTCCTCAAGTTACTGTTTTCTTTTCCCTTAATTCAAGTTTTGGAGTTGGATTAGGGTTTTAGTTTGAATCCCTTTTTGATTCACACTGTACTGTTAGTTTAAAAAAATGGCTTGTTACGTTGGCTTATTAGGAATTGCTGTTGTAATTTAGCAATTTGGTTGTCTTGTTATGTTGTCTGCTAGTGTACTGAGATGAATTTGATGCTAAAATTTTATCTTAATTTTGGGTCTGTAAGGGTGCTTGTTGTATTTGTTTTTATTAGTTTTGTTTTGACAACACTACTTTATTAATAAACTTATTTTGCTTTTCTAAAGCATGATACGTTTGTTTTTCAATCAGGTAAGCAGAATTTTAATTGCTCATATGTATACGTATCAGTGAATTATGAAGTTTGGTATTTTTTGTTATGCTAAGTTCTTCATGTTTTGGGTCTGGTTTAATTTTGGTATGGTAAACTAGTTCTTAGTAAATGGGTTAGATTATGAGTTGATTGATGTAAGATTGTGTGCTGCTCCCAGGAAAGAAATTATTCTGTGCTTGGTAGATATTTGGCTGTTTAGATACTACTTGAAATTTTTATTGATCAATTTAGTATTCAATACTGAAACTTGGCTTAACAAATTGAATTCAATCCTGTGTAAGTATAATGTGGGTAAACTTTGAAGCATGCTACTGAAACAGATGACTAGTGACCTTAGGTTTTCGGAAACATCAAAGTATGTATTTATGTATTATGTATGTATACCTTGGTATCTGACTTTCATGTATTATAGGACTCTGTTTTGTTTAAATAAGTAATGCTTTTTTACATTTTGCTTGGCTTTTCATAAATTTTTTTGTTTATCTAACAAACAAATTTCTACTTAAACTGGCTGAAGCACGTGAAAAATCCTATTTGCACACTCTTGTAAATATTAGATCCTTATATGATCAATTTCAAAGGTTTGACCCTCACATAAACAATCCCTAAAAAGTTGGATTTAATTTCAGCATTTAACCTTAAATTTACTTGAAAACTATTTATGAACTTTATGTGTATAATTTAAGACTACATTTTAATCTTTTAACAATAAGGATTGCATTAAATCTAAAGTCGAATTAGATCAGATACTGTTCAAGAGGCAAGCTGTTCATGCATTGTTTTTTCGTTTAAAATGATAAACTCAAATCTAAAACCTTAGTTAGGAGATATCAAATTTTTTACCATTTCACTCCATGGGTTGCAAAATATTTACAGACTAGGAAAGTTGTAACTAGAAAAGTTGGATCTAAAGCGTATGAGTAATTTGAGAATTATTTGAACAAGTGGAATACCAGGAAAGAGATTCTAGTTTTAACTATTCCTATGCAATTTTAAAAATAATTACATATATTATATTTTAAATATTAAAACCTATATTTTTAATATATAACCTATATTAAGTATGGATATATAACCTATATTTCAAATTCATTACTAATAACTTTTTAAATTTTAAAAATAATTAAAAATATTATATTTTAAATATTAAAACCTATATTTTTAATATATAACGTATATTAGTATGGATATATAACCTATATTTCAAATTCATTACTAATAACTTTTTAAATTTTAAACATAATTATTTATTTTATATTTTAAATATTAAAACCTATATTTTTAATATATAACCTATATTAGTATGAATATATTACCTATATTTCAAATTCATTACTAATAAAATTTTCAATTTTATACATAATTATAAATATTATATTTTAAATATTAAAACCTATATTTTTAATATATAACCTATATTAGTATGGATATATTACCTATATTTCAAATTCATTACTAATAACTTTTTAAATTTTATACATAATTATAAATATTATATTTTAATTATTAAAACCTATATTTTTAATATATAACATATATTAGTATGGATATGTAACCTATATTTCAAATTCATTACTCACATAACTTACATAACTTACATAACTTATATGTATCATATCATAACTTACATAACTCACATAACTTACATAACTCAATAACTTATATATATCATATCATAACTTACATAACTTATTTATACTTATAAATAAACAACTTACCCATGTAATTTATTGTCAACTTTAGACTTCAAGAATTAAGAAATGGACCGGTCTTGGATGAATTTGTCAATGGTAAGCAACAACTATCGAAATAGAGTACAAAGTTTTCTAAATTTTGCATTTCAAAATGCAAGCCAAGAGAATATGATTCTTTGCTCGTGTAAGAAGTGTGGCAACATCAATTGGCATTTTCGTGAAGTTGTTTACGAACATCTAATTATTGTTTGGTTTATTCGGGGGTATAAAAAATGGATTTTCCATGAAGAATGCGCACCTAGTAGAACCTCTTCAACGATTAATCCGGCTTATCCTCATAGTGCTTACCATCGGTCTGTTAGAGAAGATGACATGAAAGGTACGTTGCGGGATGCATTTTATATGCGCAGTCATGGTTTCCAATAGTTTCCACCCGACTTTGTTGCATCCAATGATTGTAATCTTGGTGGAAATGCTTTTACTGAAACGGGAAGAAGTGTACCTGATGAAGAGCCGAATGGAGAAGCGGCAAAGTTCTACATGTTACTTAATGAAATGAATGAAGAACTTTATAAGGGATCAAAATTTTCAAAAATGTCCTTCTGTATTTGTCTTTTTCAGTTAAAATGTTTGGGAGGGTGGACTGGAAACTCTTTGACAATGCTGTTAGAGTTTTTGAGAGATATGTTTTCGTTTGCAAAAATCCCTCATTCATGCAAATATATGAAGAAACTGATAAAATATTTAGGCCTTGGGTACAACAAAATTCATAGTTGCCCAAATGACTGCATGTTGTATTGGGGTGATCAGAAAAACCAACAGTGTTGTCATGCATGCGGTAAATCTCGTTGGATGAATAGAAATACAGAAGATGTGAATGATGATGAAAATCATGCACAGTCAAGGAAGAAGCCAATTAAGATTTTGTGATATTTTTCGCTAATACCAATGCTTCAAAGGTTTTCATGTCGTCGAAGACAGCCGAGTCTATGTTGTGGCACCATGATGGACGAACCGATGATGGATTACTAAGGCATCCTGCGGATTCTTTAGCTTGGAAATCATTTGACAGTAAATTTTCAAGCTTTGCAAGCGATCCTCAGAGTGTGAGGCTTGGACTAGCATCTGATGGATTTAATCCTTATAAAATCATGAGCACTTCGTACAATACTTGGCTTGTAGTGCTTGTTCCTTACAATTTGCCTCCATGGATTTGCATGAATCAATCTTCCTTTATCTTATCTATGATTATCCTTGGAGAGAAAGGTCCCAGAAATGATATTGACATTTATTTGCAGCCACTTATTGAAGAGTTAAAACAGTTATGGGCGGGTGTTGAGACATATGATGTATTGGGAAAGGAGAACTTTAATTTACGTGCAGCTTTGTTGTGGTCTATTAATGACTTCCTGGCTTATGCTAATTTATCTGGTTGGAGTACCAAGGGACGTTATGCTTGTCCTTGTTGTGCTGCGCAAACATGTTCAAAATGGCTATATAATGGGAAGAAGTTCTCTTATATGGGGCATCGTCGATGGTTACCAGGAAATCATATATATAAATTTTAGAGTACTCTATTTGACGGTATTGAAGAGTTCAGAGAAGCTCCTTCGCAGACCATTGGATCTGAAATCTTATTTATGTTGAAATATATGAATTTCAGTTATGGGAAGATAAATCAACCGCCCAACACGCAAATAAAGAGAAGATCGATGGATGAATCTGATGATGAATCTGATGAAGAGGATGATCCTAAAGAGGCATACTTGTGGAAAAAGAAGAAGTATTTTTTTAGTTACCTTATTGAGAGCATCACATTTTACGACACAATCTTGATATCATGCATATTGAGAAAATTGTTTGCGAGAACATCATTGGGACAATTTTGAACATTGATGAAAAATCGAAAGACAATCTTCAGAGTCGACTTGATTTAGTTCACATGGGAATTCAGTGTGATCTTCATCCCCAAGTACTTATGAATGAGAAATATCGGTTGTCGCCTTCTATTTATTCAATGTCGAAGAAAGAGAAAGAAATGTTTTTATGATGTTGAAGGATATAAAGGTTCCAGATGCGTATGCATCAAATATATCTCGATGTGTGAGTCATAAAGATCAAAGACTATATTCCTTAAAATTACATGATTATCACATCTTGATGCAAGATTTACTGCTAGTTGTTTTACGGTGTTCTATGTCAAAAAAGGTGACATCTTGTATAATTGAACTATCCAATATAATGAAAGTCATTTGTGGCAAAGTTTTGAATGTTGAAGAACTTGAAAAAGTACCAGATCGAGCCGCTTTGACTTTATGCAATTTGGAGAAGATCTTCCTACCTCCCTTATTCACTATTATGGTGTACTTGCTAATCCATCTCCCTTATGAAGCAATACTTGGTAGACCCGTTTTCTATCGATGGATGTATCCTATAGAAAGGTTCTAATTTATTTGTAAATTATTCATTCATTCACCTCTATGTCTTTAGTTACAACTTTTGATAAAGTTGTATATCGTGTTTAGGTTCCTATCCAAATTGAAGTCTTATTACCGTAATAAGCGTTATTCAGAAGGATCAATTGCAGAAGGTTACTTGGCAGAGGAGTGTATGACTTTCTGTTCTAGATATTTAGAAGATGTTGAAACAAGACTGAACAGACCAAGTAGAAATGTTGGGCTCACTGATCATAACTTGGTCGAAACTTATTTATTTCAAAGTTATGGAGAACCAATCAGCAAAGTTGAAATTGTAGAATTAGATGATAGCTCGTGGGTACAAGCACATCGATATGTTCTTTTTCACCACGATTCAATGGAACCATTACGCAAGTAAGTTTTAGAATTTGATAAATAGTCATCTTTTTAATTTGTTTATCTTCTAACAAAGTAAACCTCTTTTTAACATAGTGAGTACAAACAAATCTTGAGATCTCATTCACGCTGCCGAAGATTACAACATCGAGAGATTAATAAGTTATTCAGAGAATCTTTTCATGTATGGTTAAGCTAAACGGTATGCAATTGAAGCTTTCACTGACAAATAATAATGTTTTCTCATAACAGTTATAATTACTCAATTTATTTTCGATTCAATAGGTTTGGAGTCGAAAGGACGCTAATGATGATGTTAAATGGCTTTCCCAAGGTCCGAATAAAGTAGTAAAAAGATATAGTGCCTTCCTCATCAACGAATTCAAATTTCATACGAAATATCGCGAGAGATTGAGTAGAACTCAAAATTGTGGAATAGTTGTTAATTCTTCAATTACAAGTTATGCTAGTGCTAGGGACAGTAATCCTGTTAAGGGAAATGTGGAGTATTACGGACTTCTTACTGACATTATTGAGTTGGATTACTATAGCAAATGGAAAGTTGTCTCATCTCGATGTGATTGGGCTGATGTTAATACTGTTCGCAAAATTAAACAAGATCAATTTGGTTTTAAAATGGGGAACTTCTCTCGATTGATTCACACTGGACAACAATTGATAGATGAGCTGTATGTATTTTCTTTTCAAGTAAAACAAGTTTTTTACTCGAAAGATCCAACTGATGAGGGTTGGTACGTTGTACTCCATAACATCCCTAGAGACTTGTTTGACATGGGCAACGGAAGTAGAGATGACATCGACGAAAGATCAGAAACTGTCTTTTCCAGAACAAAACTTAAATGAAAATATCCCTAGTACTAGTACATAATTTCAATGGGTTCGCTAGGATGTTGATGAAGATATTTACGAATTATGATGTAGTAAGATTTTACGATTTTCTAATTATGTGTAATATCATGATTTAAATCTTGGTATTATTAAATATTTCAACTATTTTATATGTACTATTATTGTTGTAATTAGTTACTAAAATTTTAACTATTTTATGTGTATTGCAGATAAAATACCTAGAAGAAGATTACGAGCTCTAAGTATTGTTCAAAATACTCCAAATTCGGAAGAAACAAATAGTTAACAATAGACTGCTATTGGATCTTCGAATGCTCTGAATACACTTGATGAACCTAAAGAAATTCAAAAATAATGTTAAATTTAATTTACATGCATGTTGATTTTTATTATTGATTTCTTTTTCAAAATATTATATTATAATATACCATTTTCAACTGAAAGTGATGGGACGCGTAGAGGTCGAGGACGTACGCTACTTAAAGATTTATACGAGTTAAATCCTGTTGAGCATGTCAAAGTATCTAGAAACAATCTTGGTCAGCCTGTTGGATCAGAAGCTCGACTTTTAGTAGGATATTTGGGCATTATAGCACGAAATGCCAATATGTTGCCTATTAACTACGAGTCATGGCATCAAATGCCTGATAGTAATAGAAATCAAGCTCTTGAAAATATTAAGGTAACAAAACGTGAATGTAATTTATAATACTTTGGTTTAAGTTTCATTTATATTTACTTTTCTAAACTTGTGTTTTTTGTAGGAGAGGTTTGCTTTAGAGGTCTGGATAATTATGTCAAGAAGGCATTGGGAAAAATATGGAGAGACCATAAAAGTACTTTAAAGAAAGAATATTTTAAGACAAAAATAACCCTCGAAGAGAAATGCGAAATGTCCCGCCGGAAATGTTGAGGTACCAATGGAAAGATGTGATTAGAGTTTGGAATTCAAAGAAAAGAAGGGTATTACATACTTCCAAACTCTTATAATTATTTCGGTTTATAGTATTTACGATATACGTAATAATAATTTCATAATGTAGGATTGTGAACAAGTTGGAACAAGCAGCAGGCAAAAACAGAAATTCACTCACACAGCTGGGTCGAAAAGTTTTGCTTATGTAGCTGAGGCCGAGGTATTTTGAATTTATTAATAGTGTCAAATATTTATTACTTTCTATTAAATAATATTTTTACTACTACATTGTAGGAACTGTCGTCTGGTCAAAAAGTTGAACGCCTTCAGCTTTTTGACATTACACATAGGAAGAAAGATGAATCTCCTATGACTTCTGAAGCTACAGAAATTATGGTATGTTTACTTAATAAAATTTGAATTATTTTAAATATTTATAGTGTTTAATTATACTGGTTTAGTTCTTTGTTTGTAATGTAAATAATGTTAAGTTACGTTGCATTTGTTTTTATAATATATATTGCGTTTCTAACTCTTTGATTGATTTATTAGGAGAAACTAAAGGATAAAAAGGCGGAGTATGAAGCGATTGCTTCGAGTGATAGATCTGTTCATCTTGATGACATAGATAATTGGATTATTACTGAAGTTTTGGGTCCTAAAAGGTATGGTCAGGTTTTATTTCAAGGATCTTTTGTTAACCCAACCCAATATTTTGGATCCAACTCACAGCAATACATGCCTTCGGGGAGTTAGACTTAAGTTGAAGTTCAGAAATTAAGAGACTAGATGGCACAAATGCAAGCGAGCACAGATGAGCGAATTGCTCAACTTAAAGCGAAAGCTGAAAGAAAATATTAAGAACTCCAGCTACAACTTAAAGCGGAGGCAACAACGAGAGAAGCAGAGCAGAGCAAAAAGTACGATGCACTCCAGCTACAGCTTCAGAATATGATGAAGATGTTTCAGCAGTCGCAAAATCCGCCACTATTGTATGAATATTTTTAACATTTTAACTTTTAACATTATTGTAAGAATAATTTGAATTATACTTCATTTATCAATTTATATCATATATCTTTCATTGAATTTGAAGTATCATTTAGATCTGTTGTTTTTGGTTGGATTCCATGCTATAGAAAGGGTTACATATGGATGAAAATTGGATGCTACAAATCTGCCAAAGTTAGTGGCTTTTTTTTGTAAAACGCCGCTAAAGAACGGTACTTTTAGCGGTGTTTGTGAAAAAAATGTCGCTAAAGGTCATGTTCTTTAGCGGCATTTGTGAAAAAGGTGCCGCTAAAGGTCATGATCTTTAGCGGCGTTTGTGATAAAAGCGTCACTAAAGGTCATGTTCTTTAGCGGCATTTATGTGAAAAAAAACGCTGCCAAAATTAACGACATTATCTATAGTGACCTTTTTTGCGGCTCTTCTGAAAGCACCGCAAATACTTTTAGCGATGCTTAAAAGACGCCATTAAAAGCCTGTTTTGCTGTAGTGGAAAATAACAAGTTAACATGACATTACATAAATAATAATATATTTGTTACATCAGAATTTGGAAATACTAGAACTTAATAAAATTTATAGTTATTGTTTGGTGAGAACTAAAATTTAAAAATTTGAATAGTAGAGGGACTAAAACTAACCAAATTAAAGTCTAGGAATTAAATTCATAATTTTCGTATACTACACTTATATTAGAATTTAACCTTTGATTTTTGTTTAGGTATAATTTTTTAGTTATTGTGAAATTAATAGTTTGCATGTGTTTTTAGCTTTGGTTACATGATATTTTAGAAATTAGTTGAGCACCACTGAGCTTTAAGGAAAGCTCAAAGTTCAAATGTTCGTTCCATGCGCAGATCATATGTAGAGATTCGAAGAGATAATTGGTCAAGCAACATTATCTCGAGTCTTCACAAATTTATTTTTTATTTCCATAAAGACTTATGCTTTGGTTTTAGCATGGCATGTACTTAAAATTATCTTATTTGTTAATACCATTTTCATTTCAGTTTGAGTTTTACTATTGTTTTTGGTTATATTAGATCATCTTGAGTTACAAGTTTTGTTTGCTAAAGAAGTTTTAAATAAAATTTTGTTGAAGTTTTTAGCAAGCAAAAGTTGATAGTTTTGGTTTCTATTTTGCCAAGGCTACCAATTTTCATTTTTATGATGTATGCCGCCTAACAAGCATGTTTTGAATGAGACATTGGATACCAAATATGTTGGTTATGGTTTAGGTTTATGTTTGCTACATTTTGGTTTTTTTTTTGTATTTTTCATTGCACTATTTTAGCCTAAATTTTGCATTTCTAAGCTTGAGTATCAATACTTCTAAGTCCCGATTCAATACCTTTTGGTTGAGTATCGGTAATTAGACCCTTTATTCCAATACTTTCACAAACAATAGCCAAAGTTTTGATATATCATTGAGTTAGACAAATGCAAACTATAAAAAAAAGAAGAAGATACATGTAAAACTATTTAGTTTTAACAAATATTTATTTTAATAACAATGAAATGTTAATTTCATAGAGACATATCCATTCCTTCAAACAAAAAGATGTTGGAATAATATATATTATATAAAAGAAGGAATTGCAGGAGGGAATTATAGCTAATGAAGATTCTCAAGTACATGGAATAATAGTAAAGATATGGGAGGCTTTGGGAGAGATGGGATGAGCCCAATAATGTGAGTTAAAGGGAAATGGGGTGTAAACCTAATTACTGTAACATATGAAGAAGTTTGTTATGCATGGATTAACAACACATTGGCTAACCCTATTGACGTTAACAATGGAAGTCAACAAAATATGGTTACTGAGCAGTAGGTTTCTTTAAATAGGGAGTCAAACAAAGTAGCTAGAATTGTAAAGGGACCGAATGGAAGTTTAAGGAATGAAGGATACGACTTGGGTAACATTGAGATTATTGAGCATTTAAGTGAGAAAATTGATAAAGTTTTAGCCTTAATGAAAAATGCGTCAAGGAAAGGTTTCAAGGTTTGAAAATAACCAAAACTCAAAACACCGATTAACTTGCAAGTCCTTAAATTGGTGGACAATATGTTGAGGGAACTTGGTACACTTAGTGGTGAGATAGAGTTAACTAAGGCCAATGATGAGGATTTTGATAGTGCCATGGCTGACCTGAATAAACTTAGACTGTCTAATTGAAGCTCATACCAGTGTTAGCATAACTATGTAAGTTTGATTTTATCTAATTTATTATTCATGATGAAGTGCATGTTTTAGAATTTCCAATGTGTTACTAGTCTCACGGGCCACAGGTTAAAGTCCATGACCATTGTGCACAGAACACCCCATAGAGGTCAACTTATGAAATAGGGCTCATTTGACCTACTTGAACTGGCTCGACTCATGGAACCCATGAAGAAATCTATCTACTTGAAGCATTGGTGGCCCAGTGAAACACTCTAGTAAAATTAGAGTTATCAGGACAAATAATGTAAAACCTTAAGGGATAAAATTGTATAGAGTTTAAATCCATTAGGACTCTCAATTGTAGATAGGCTCTAATCTCAACCATTGATGTAACTCAATATGTGTCGTTGGTTTTGGGGAGCTAAACTACAAATAAAAGTCTTCCCTCTCATTTTTATTCACTCAGTTGTAAACCTTCAAGGTAATTGAATATTATTTAGAGCACTTACTCAAACACTTGGTGTGCGTTATTTTCTGTGGCTTTTTATTCTTCCATAGCTTCTTTTGTTTTAAGAGTTTGCTTCCGTTTTGCTCCAGTGCTTTAGAGAATTTTTTCTAGAATTCTTATTTTTTGAGAGTAGGTTAACTTAGGCAAGATTTGAACATAAGAAATTGCCTAAGGTCGTACAGTTTTTCAAACTAAAGATCTAGCCCCATGATAGTTAGTATCAGAGCCAGTGTTCGAAGGCATCAATTGCAAAAAGAGGAAACGAGCAGAATATCTCAATGGAGACCCGTGGGAGGTCTAGGAAAAATAACAGATCGAGGGATATGTTATTGGCTCTAAAAGGTAAGGTGACCAATCTCGAAGAATCATGAGTAGTGTGAAGGAAACACTCAAGGTAGTTGAGGGACGACCGATGGTTAGACTCGGTGAGAGTGCAACTTAGAGACTATGTGGCAGAGGCCCTTAGTGCCAATCAGGATGTGCTAAAAGAGGCATTCAATGCCTCAATGGGTGAATAGACCAAGAATCTGACTAAGAGTAATGATGTTCTTGAAGCTTCGATTGTGACTTTGAATGAGGAAACTAAGGTCGTGATAGAAAAAATTGAGGAGCTCGAAGGAGAGCTTGCTTTGTATAGAGCTGCCGTAGGAAAAGGAAAGCTGACTTTAGTTCCTAAGCAGCATAAGATGGATATACTTAAATCAAAAGAGTTCAATGGGACAAGGTTTGCGAGAGATGTGGAGAATTTTCTTTGGGGGTGGAAAAGTACTTCCGTATGGTAGGCATAGAGGATGATGCCACTAAGGTAAACATTGCTGCAGTTTATTTTACTAATATCACTCTTTTATGGTGATGTTGTAGGTCCATAGATGAGAGATGAGCTAGGACCACGATTAATACTGAGGAGGAGTTCCAAAAGGAACTAAAAATGTAGTTTTACCTGAAGTATTTCGATGAGGCTCGAGTTAAGTTGTGCTGGCTTATGCAATAATGCACTATTCGGGAGTATGTTCGAGAGTTCAATGAGTTGATGCTCTAAATCTCTGACTTGAGTGAGAAAGAAGCTTTCTACTAGTTTGAAGATGGGTTGAAGCTTTGGGCGAAGCAAAATTTGTGTCGATAAGGTATCACTAAGCTTACTATAGACATGGCTGAGGCAGAATCTTTTATCGAGCTTGATCCAAGGAAAGACAAATTCGAGTCTTCCAAGCCTAAAGAAACATGCAATTGTGGGAGAGACCATGAGGAAGATGGAAATGGCAATGGTGGCAATGGTAAGAATAGTGGCAACAAAAAATCACATAATGGGAAGTGGAAGTCCAATAATAAACTGAAGGGACTAGTGAAATGCTTCATTTGTGATTGTTCGTATATGGTGAGGGATTGTCCAAAAAAAATCTATGCTTTTTGTCATCGAAAGGGACGAGCCAGATAGAGCATCAATGAGGCTTGGTTTAATTGTGTGTTTTGTCAAAAGCCAAGAGGGTCAGAGAGAATGAGAAGAAGCCAATGAAGTGCTTTTTATGTTGTGGTTCACATAGGATGCGAGACTATTTAGAGCGATAGAAGATGTCCGGGATGAGTAAAGAGAATGAAGCTGAGCCTGTTGAATTTGAGACTTTAAAGCTTGGGTCAATGATACTCAAATCTGCGAAGGTAAAGAGGGATCGAAAGCAGAAAGGGTTAATGTATGTGGACATCAACATAACTGGTCAAAGAAAAAGTGTTCTTATTAATACAAATCTATCAGATCTATTCATATCCGAAAAAGTCATGGGTAAACTTCATCTCTTAATAAGCAAATCTACTAAAAAGATCAAGATTGTTAATTCCAAAGAGGTCTCAATTGTGAGAGTAGAACAAAAAATTAAGCTACATATCGTCAATGGAAAGACAAGGAAGACTTTGAAGTAGTACACTTAGATGATTACAACTTCGTGTTTGGCTTGAATTACCTTCACAATATTGATGCTTTGCTGATTTCTTTTGCTGACTACATTTGCATCTTGGATACTCGATAACAATAATACATTGTACCAGTGAGTCGAGACACAAGGGGTGGAACCAAGGTATTGTTGGCAATCCAGCTAGCCAAGGATGTTCCCTGTGGTGGGGATATTGACTTGGTATATGATAGTGCTGCAAAGACCCCATTGGAAATGCTATAAGGGTAGAATATTGATATGAAACCTATTGAGTTATCAGTGGGGCTACCACTTAGGGGAAAAAGTGGGTTGTGCATTAGACTTTGAGGGAAAAAAGGTGATACAAACTGGACAGTGGGATAAAGTAAATGCTACGAGCGAGGTACATCTCAAACACATATCTAGTGTTTTACATTATGACTTACCATTGGCTTGGCAAAGAAACAATGAGCCTTTCAAAGTTCTGAAGTGGGTAGGCTAAGGGGCTTACATTCCAAAGTTAGTGGCAAGACTCAAGGTAAACCTGGTGTTCAATGTAGGCATGCCTAAGCCTATTTGTGTGGATCAAGAAGATCTTGATTGAGGCAAGTCACAATAGGGGAAAGTAAGAGTGGTGGCCTCTTATGATCGATATGTACATGAGAGAAATGCAATTCGAGTTAGGCGAAGACGGAGACATAAGCCAAGGCAAATGTTTCGAAGAGCAGAACTACCCGACAGAGAGACTAGTTGATAATCAGTCGAAGCATCGAGACTGGTCCAAGACGAGTCTAACCAATTCCATTCTGAGGATGTGATGAGGGTGTCGCGAGAATGGATAGGGGAGAATGTCATGAGCCATGGATCAAAGCTTGTGACCATTGTGCACAAAGCACTTCATAGAGATCAACTTATGAAATGGGGCACATTTGATCTGCTTGAACTAGTCTAACTCGTGGAACCAATGGAGAAGCCCATCTACTTGAAGCGTTGGTGGCCTAATGAAACACTCTAGTAAAACTAAAGTTACTAGGGTAAATAGTGTAAATCCTAAAGGGATAAGATTTTATAAAGCTTAAACCCTTAAGACTCTCAATTATGGATAGACTTTAATCTCAACCGCTGAAGTAGCTCAATCTGTACCATTGGTTTTGGGGGAGCTCAACTATAAATAGAGGTCTTTCCCCTCAACTATTGAGAGCATTTACTCAAACACTTGGTGTGCGCTATTTTTCTGTGACTTTTTGTTCATTCATAGCTACTTTCTTTTTTCGAGTTTGCTTTTGCTTTGCTTCGGTGCCTTAGAGAATTTCTATTAGAATTCTCAGTTTTCGAGAGTAGGCTAACTTAAGCAGGATTTGAACCCAAGAAATCACCTAAGACGGTGCGACTTTTAGACTAAAGATCTAGCCCCGTGACATTAGTGTCAAGTTTATAAGACTATTAAAGACTTTGTTGTTGATTTACTAGCTCCATGTTCTTGTTCTTATGGAAACAACTGTTAGCGGGAGGAAAGCGGATGAGGTTATTAAGAACATAAGGTTCGATTATTCATTTAGAGTGGAATCTTAGGGCTTTTCTAGCAGTATTTGAATTACATGGTTGAGCCACTTTAATATTGATGTAATTAAGGTTGATAATCGGTTTTTCACACTAGATTCTTATGTACCAAGGAGAAAAAAGCTTACTTTCTTGCAGCAGTGTATGCAAGCCCAAACACTAGCAAGCAAAATAGGTTATGGGATCGAATGCTACATTTGAGGCCTTTGAACAACATGTCTTGAGTTTTCGAAGGTATTTTTATTGTGATTAGTTTTTTGGAGGAAAATAATATTGAAAGTGTGGCAATTGACCAAGCGAGTTCTCTTTTCAGAGATTGCATGTTTGATATTGGGTTGGAAGACTTAGGTTATACCGAACTTGGTTTTACTTGGTCAAGAGCCAATCTCCTAAAGCGTCTGGATAGGTTTATTGGTAATAAGGCATGGCTAATGAATTTTTTGCGCTCGACCATACATCATTTAGAGCGGGTGGGTAGTGATCATCAGCCCCTTCTTCTTATTTCAGGCCACTAACGACCATTTAAATTTGTGACAGTGTGGCTCTCTCACCTGAATTTCAAAGATTTCCTAAAGCAAACTTGGAACCCAGAGGTAAACATCCAACACCAATAGTGAAAGTTTTACTAATGAAGTTAAGATTTGGACAAAAGACATGTTTGGTTATATCGACTGGCAGGAAAAAAAGTTGATGTCTCGGATTGTGGGTATTCAACATGCTTTGGAAAGATATCCCTTGCACTTCTTAAAAGATCTTGAACAAAATTTGAAATTTGAACTTGAGTTGGTCCTTGAACAGAAGGAAAGCTTATGGTTTAAAAAATCTCGAGCTCAGTAGATTGAAAATGGTGATAGGAATACTCAATTCTTTTATATGTCAACTAGTTGTGTCGACGGGGCACTCACATTAGTATATTAAAGGATAATTGCAATGAATGATACGTTGACCCCACTGTTCTTTAAGAAATGGCTTTCAACTATTGTCGTATTTGTTTACTCGGGATGCTACTTTGAGGAATTATGAGATATGAGGTTACTTCCAACCAATTAGTTGAGATGCGAAGATCCTATTGGATAGTGTGGTAGGTGATTTGCTGTAATACGGTGTAGTAGATTAAACTAGTTTTCATACTTGAGGAGCTTGAATATAAGAATTTTTATTATGTTTTAGTTAAGTTTTTCATATTAGCTTTAAATTCAATAAAATGTGTATTTTGAATATTTTTATAACCTTAGGGGCCGAGTAAGGCCTAAGAGTGAGCTAACGTACTTAGTGAGTGTGCAGGATACCATTCAAAGGCATAGGAACTCAAGGTTGGTTATTGTATTACAACATGATAAGTTTCAACATAGGGAGCATAATACAAGAATTTCAAGTCTGCCACTGGTGTCGAGGCACAGCAATAGGATGTCGCGACATACCCTTGAAGCCAAACTTGAACCAGGCATGCTGCCTCCAATGTCACGATATAGGCACTAGGGTGTCGTGACACCAGCCCTGTATGAGAACAATTACAAGTGAGGGGCATTTTGGTCTGCACAATTGAAATTAACATGAAAACTTCAGCTAACCTAGGTTTGAGGATGACGACCAACCATATCTCCATAAATAGGCTCTTCAAACACTTGTTTAGGGACAGTTGTCCCTATTATCAGTTTTCACTTGTAATTTAGTTTTCAGTTTTCTTTTCTTTTAGGCTTTAGATTTCTTTTTAGTTCTTTTCCTTTGTGTTCTTCAAAGAACTTGGTTTGTAAACACAATTAAACATTTGAGGATTTCTACATTTCATCAATTGAATGCCATTAGGATTATCTAAACCTTATTTTTGATCTATTTTTCATGCATATATTTGTCATCAAGTTTAATATGTTTATGGATTCCATGAGGAACTAATCCTTTTATGGAGGATTAGTGAGTGGAGGTGTGATTGACTAATTACTATGTAGGGTTTTCTTAGCAAATCAGTTGTTTGGGAGAGGAAAAACTTAAACCCTAGGCTTGAAGACCTTAGGAAGTCATTTAGGTGGGAATTAACCCAAAATTTGTATGGTCTATTTGTGAACACCTTAGCCCCGAATTGATCTTGACTGTGAGGTCGAAAGATAAGTAGTTATTACTGACTCATTAGTTTAGTGGAAGATTGAGAGATCTTGCTAATAACGACTAGTTGATTGAATAGAAACCGGAAATAGGAATTAGTTATGACCACCGAAGCGAGCTAATCACCCATATTTAGATTTGATTGAGTTTAGATTTTAGTTATTTGAAGTTCACTTTATTTATGCATTTTTTATTATTTATTTATAAAAGTAAAAAACCTCTTCTTTATGTTCAGTTGTAAATAGTTTATTTAATTACTAATTAATTCTATTTGTGTTTAGGTTAAATTTAATTTAGTACTCGCCTCATTTGGCTATGATCCTCGGAGTGCTCATCTACTTCGTTGTAAAAACTATATTACAACTTGACCAGTATACTTGCGGACACCGCCTCAATTCCATATCTTTAGTTGCAACATTCACACTCTGGATATTAGTATGTTTGGAGACGGTCAATAGGGGACGAGAAGGTTAAGAACATGGTAATGGATATGCAACCCTTTAAGGTGTCGGGAATTGATGGTATTAATGCCATATTTTTTTCAAATGATTTGGGAGGTGGTTGACAAGAGTGTGTATGATTTTGTTAGAGGAGTCTTTGTTGGCAATGTCATGCCTTGTTGGTTTAATAGGACTTTACTGATTTTGATTCTTAAAACTCAACACCTGGAAATGGTAAGTCAATTTTGGCACATTAGCCTTTGCATTATTTTATTTAAAATTGTTATGAAGGTGGTGGTGAATAGGTTAAAACCTCTCTTTCCTTAATGGGCCTTTTTGAATCAAGTGAGTTTTTTTATTGGTCATAATATTGTAGATAATGTCATTATAGCATAGGAAATAATTCACCCATTGAGGTTGAAATATAAGAAAAATGGTATGATGGCCATCAAGATTGACCTTGAGAAACTGTATGAAAAATTGGACTGGGGATTTATTAATTGCATTTTGGGTGACATTAGTTTTTCAGATGGATGTCGCAAACTTATTATAAGGTGTGTTACATCCATTTTGTTTCAACTATTGTGAAAAGAAGGCCTGTCAAGAGAATTTACTCCCACAAGGGGTATTTGACAAGGAGATCCTTTTTCTCCGTACCTTTTTGTATTATGCATAGAAAGACTTGCCCAAGTTATTACTACAGAAGTTGAGTTGGGTTCTTGGTGGCCAATGAAGTTAGTAAGGAATGGTTTAGTGCTTTTTGTTGAGGCATCTTTGGAGAAACTAAATGTAATTAATATAATTCTTAAGGAATTTTGTCCAGCTTTTGGGTATCATATCAATATTCAAAAAATCCAAATCTTTTTTTTCTAAGAATGTTACAAGCCGTATTCGTGCCAATATAAGCTCAAGTTTCAGGTTTCAAGTGGTGGAGGATCTTGGCAAGTATCTTGGAGTACCTATCCTTCATACTAGAGTTACCAAAACTACCTTTGACTACTTAATTGAGAAGATGAAACAAAGATTATCTGGTTGGAAAGTGAAAACTTTATCATTGGTTAGTAGTATCACTCTGGCCAAGTCTGTCCTAGCAACAATCTTGAGTTACGTTATGCAATATAATTTTATTCCTAAAGGAGTTTGTCTTGAAATAGAAAAGGTGATACGAAGCTTCATTTGGGGTGGTACAATAGAGAAGAAAGGGTTGAGCTTGGTTCGATGGAATGAAGTTTGTAAGACCGTTAATGATAATGGCCTCGGCTTAAGGACTTTGGAGCTACATAGCCATGCATTTTTTTTATGAAAATTACTTTCAATTTGGTTTTTTAAAAAGACCATCTTTGGGTTCAAGTTATTCGCTCCAAGTATAAATAGGGGGTTTTACCAATCACCCTGAGAAATTCTCGATACACTCGACTTTGGAAGGAGGTTTGAATGGTGTGGGATATTACTAGATCATGAATTTTGTGGAATTTGGGTAATGGTAATTGTATTGATTTTTGGAAGGACAATGGGTTCTTGGTTTTGGTCCTTTGAAAATTTTATGGCAAGGCCCTTCACTTTCCAAAGGTGTGCATGTTCTAGTTAGTCGCATGGTAATGTATGATGGAGAATGTGCATGGGGAAAATTTGCTCATTTAATCCTTGTTGAAATTAGGTATTGGATTGCGACAATTAAACCCCCAAAATTTTTGGATGCTGATGATATTTCGAGTTAGGTATCAAATCAAAACAAAAGATTTACGATAAAGAGTGTTTATGAAGTTGTACCAGGAAATATTTCTAATGTATCAGACAAGATTTGTGAAATAGTTTGGAAAGTTTGAGCTCCCTAAAGAGTGTGAGCCTTCTTGAGGTTCATTTTCCAGGATAGCTTGATGACTAATGCTAAGTGGTGACAAAGGCATCTTACAAGGGACCTTAAATGCAACCTATGTGGGGCTGAGCTAGAGGATATCGATCATATCCTTTAGTGATGTTTTTAGATGATTGCTATATGGTCAAAACTAGTTATAAATGTCACGGGGCTAGAACTTCAATTTCGCAATCTATGCAGCCTTAGGCGATTTCTTGGTTTCAAATTCACCTAAGTTAGCCTAACTCTCACAAAGTAAGAATTCTTGATAAAAATTCTCCAAAGCACCGAAAATAAAGTGGAAGCAACTCGAAGACAAAAGAGCAACGTAAGAACAAAAAATGTCACAAGAAAGCAACACACAAGGTGTTTGAGTAAATGTTCTCTAAGTATCTTTATTACTTTAAAGGATTACAATTGAGTCCTTACAAATGAGGGGGAAAGACATCTATTTATAGTTAAGCTTCCCTAGATCCAACAATAAAAATTGAATTACATCAACGGTTGAGATTTGTGCCTATCTACAAAATGAGAGTCCTAATGGATTTAAACTCTATATATCTTTATCTCTTTGAATTTAAATTAATTATCCTGGTAACTCTATTTGTTGTTATGAAATGAGCTCATTTTTGTTATAACTATAGACTCTTTTTAATGTATTTTCAAAATTATGGTTATGTCCAATGATGTTGAAATCAAATCAGACAAACCAAGTGGATTGGAAACTAGTCAATATACTAATTCAAAGAATGTTAAAACCCCATTTGAACCGTGAACTAGCAAAAATTGCGGTTGAACCATAAACCTCAATCGAAAAAATTAATTGAACTAGTTTTTCATATACTAGTCTAGATTGGACTAAGCTAAACCAAAAAAAGTCCATGATTACCGGCCCAAAAGGTAAAAAAAATAGCATTATGTATCCAACACAAAAAGAAAAAGAAAGAAAGAATAATAATAAAAGTCCCCCCAATGGGTACCCTATCTAAACTACTTCTAAGAAAAAAAAAACAACTTGCTTTATTAGTTTCTTAGCTTTGTGCCGCCCTGAAGCTCGCTGCCACTGCCGCTATCAGCGTTGAGTTATTTCAGGTGAAGAAACTTTGCAAAGCTTTATTTTCTATTTCATTTTGTTATTTCAAAAGACTAAAGAACTTAAGAACATAAATGCTTTCTTTATTTATTTCGACCAAATGAGTTGTAATGTGATTAATGATTTTGACTTTTTTTGGTGGTATTCATAATGATTAATTCCTTGGCTATGAGTATTCTCCAAAATGAAGAATAGCTAGTTATGAATAGTGACCGAATATTTTTATTATTTCTTGATTTGTATTTGTGTTTTATTTCAAGGTAAAATTTGTAATTCTTGAAGGGAAAGAGAGTTAATGTATAATCATTAGCCACTAATTTTTTATTAATAAAATAATAAAATTGGAATAACTGGTTCATTTTGTTGACTTTTGTAATTATTCAAATGAATGTCTTTTTTTTTCTTTCCTGTTTTGTCTGCCTTAATATAATATTGATTATCTAGCATTTGAATAGGTTAGATCAATAGTTGAATGGGTGTGGTATGATGAATTCAATTACTAGTCTAATTTTTAAAATATTGATTACGTTTTTTATTTTTAAAATAATTACTGCATATTTGACTATAAAATAAATATTTTATTATTTTTGAATTTTAAATGAATTATAAATTTTGGTTTAATTTATTTATTACCTATTTTCATAATGTTTAATGTGGATTTCAATTATTTGGATTAAAAGTTTTAGGTTATTAATGTTTTGTTTAAAAATATATTGTTCCTTAAATCTCGTGTGTTGGCATGATAGTTAAGGTATTCACCATTTTAAGTATAGTTTAGTTTTGAGTCACGTTCCTGTTAGGGTTTTGTCGTCCTCTTATAATTCACCAAATATATATTACTCCTTTGACATAAATTTAATGATTATTATTGCTTAATTATATTACAAATATCTAAATTTTGAATTATTTTATTTTTTAAAACAAAATTTACGTAAAGTTTTATATTTTAATTTATTAAAATATATTTTAAATAAACAACTAAAAACATATTTTACATACGAAATTATAATAATATATTTTAATTATTACACGCGCACCTGGGAATCATACGACAAAGAAACTAGTTGAAGGATAATAATGGGTTGGGCAGATTTCAAAATTTACAGATATATGTTTTAATTTGGCTAATATATATATAAAAAACCCTCAAAGAATTATGCTATCTTTAAACAAACTCTTATACTTATTTTCTAATTAAATAAACCCCTAATCTATTATCTTTACCTATTAAAGCTTTTAATTTTAATTTAGTTAAAATTTTTATCTTTTACTTTTATTTTTACACATGTCATGAGTTTATGAGTTACAAAGGTTTCATTACTAAAGACTCAAATGTATGATATTAAAACTCTTTTAATATAGTTTATTTTTTTTATTTTAATACATTAAAAGATATTTAATCCCATAGATGAGTGTTTAATAAAAAAAATATTTGTAACTAATAATAGTATTGCAAGTAAAAATTAAAATTAAGGGTTTTAATGGATAAAAATAACATATTAGGGGCTTATTTAAATACAAAATAAGTATAAGGGTTTTTTAAACATAACATGGTCGTTTGAGGGTTTTTTTTTAAATGTATTAGGCTTTTATTTTTTTTTTAGATTCAGATATTGATGAATCAAATAATATTAAATTTTAAATATTATGAATAGAATTCGTAATGGATTCAGAGAAAATGTAATTATAAACACCTCCAACCTCAATTATCCAAATTTATTTTATACTTTCAAATAATGGATTTGGATATTTGTAAATAATGAATTCCAATTCAAATATTTGAATATATTGGTCATTTCAGCATCTTTTTTCATGTCATTGACACATTATTTTGGTGTTTTTTTTAACCTGAATCCTAGACTCTCGACCTTGAACCTTGGACCCTAGACCCTGAATCTTGAACCATGGATCCTGAACCCTAAACTTGAACCCTAGACCCTAGTTCAAGGTCGAGGGTCCATGGTCTAAGGTTTCAAGATCCAGAGTCCATGGTCTAGGGTTTCAAGATCTAGGGTCCAAGGTCCATGGTCTAAGGTTCAAGGTTTAACGTTTAGGGTCTAGGGTTCAGGTTAAAAAATACCAAAATAATGTGTCAATGACATGAAAAAAGATGTTGAAATGGCATTAAATAATTGCTAAATGATACAAAATGATGTGACATATTTGTTTCATACAATCACTTGTTCAGGGTCTGGGGTCAAATATTTAGGGTCCAAGGTTCAAGGTCAAGGGTTTAGGGTTCAGATTCCAGGGTCTATGGTCTATGGTTTTAGGATCCCGAGTCCATAGCCCAAAGTCTAGGGTCTGAGGTTTAAGGATGAAGGTTTAGGGTCTACGATTTAAGCTTTAAAAAAAACCAAAATGATGTGTCAATGACATGGAAAAATATGTTGAAATGACATTAAATAATTGGTAAGGGATAAATGATGATGTGGCTTCTATATTTTATACAATCCTTTCTCGTATTTAACATATTCAAATATCTCATTAATAAATGTTATTTAAATAAAAATCAAATAAAATAATCGAATTTATTATTA
The DNA here is from genome assembly GCF_007990345.1 of Gossypium hirsutum. Classification (NCBI taxonomy): domain Eukaryota; kingdom Viridiplantae; phylum Streptophyta; class Magnoliopsida; order Malvales; family Malvaceae; genus Gossypium; species Gossypium hirsutum. The sequence goes on along the minus strand of NC_053441.1, from coordinate 39,945,937 downwards.
ATAGTAAATAGATTCAAATTTTAAAACATCTGCACAAATTCATATTTGAATATTCAATGTGGTAGAGTATATAAAAGAAAACTATTTAGGCTCAAGTTCAACCCTTTTATTTTTAGTTGTTTTATTAAATCATTTCATATAAAATAGTACGCATTAATATTCATTACTCTATAGAAAAGGATTTTTAAATATTTTATTTAGAGTTAAGTTAGTTCGTGACATTAATTCAATCAAGCAAACATTGTATGCATTAGATTATGGCACATTAATGATGTAAATGAAAAATTATCGATATATTAAAAATTACAGTGTTTTGAGTTCATAAGCAAAATTTTTTTAAAGATTTTATATGAGAAGAGAAAATTACCTTCAAAATAATAAATTTATTTTATGAAATAAAGAAATTTTAATAATTTTATAATTAAGTTGAAATCTGGTAGGGAATAATAGTATAGATTTAATTGGGTGTCATCTCTAATGAGAATAAAGTTAGAAGTGTGAGTTTATTAATTTCCCTTGAAGAACTGAGGAGGAGCTTGCAACACCTTCCATTAAAGTAAAATAAAAATAAATTTCAAAGATATCATGTAATGCCTACAACACTACAAACAATTCTTTCTTTGTCTTTTAAAAGGAAAAAAGAAGAGTAAAGCTCATAAATAGGAATCAATTAAGAGGCAGAAGCTGAAGCTGAAAGGGAAACAAAAATCGAAAACCCAGCAAAAGGAAAGGATGGTATTCATACCTTAGAATATCAACCATGACGAGACTCGATGAGTTGCAGGAAAGAGGAGCAAACGTACTCGAAAGGAAGCAGACAGCAGTTTATAGAAATGTAATACTAAGAGAATGAGTAATTGATTAGAGAAGATGGAGAGAAGTAGAGCACAAGTCCATGTAAGGATTGGAAATCTGAGTCCCTTTGCTCTTTTTTACTAGAAAAGAATTCCAAAGTCATTCAGGCAAACAAAGAAAAAGAAAAGGGAAATGGAAAATCGCGGCCCAGGTTTCATTTTTCTTTGCCCAAGGTTGACTCGTAAATCTGTTTTCTGATTCAAATTATTAACGACCTGACCTCTAGCTTTACCTACCATCACCCTTACACGATGACTCACTACCTAAATCCTTTTACGGTGAGAAATTTTAAAATTTTATGATCTTCATTGATTCAAAATTAGTGGTATATCTTGGTCTAACTAAACATTTAAAAATTTTGAGACTTTTAATAAGAATTTTCAACACTTAGAGGTTTTATAAAAATTTAAAAAAAAATTCTATTTAAAAAGTTTAGATTTAAAATTTTAATAATAAATTAAAATTTTCAAAAAAAATTTAAAGTAAAATTAAAATTTTCAAAAGCTTTGGAGAGGCCAACACACCCTAGGCCATAATGAGGATTCGCTTTTTCTCAAAATACTAGTAATTGCAATTGTTTTTTTTGGATAAATAATTGTTTTAGAAAAAAAAATTAAAATTTGATATTAAAAATGGGCAAAACACTAAAAAAAGTCCTTTTTTTTAATTTTCCGAAATAGGCCGGTTTTTTAATTATTTACCGGAATGGGCCATTTTCCTCGAAATCGCGGCCACATAAGCGCGATGTCAGGGTACGTGACAGGTCAGCGCGTCCACGTCAGCGCGACCTGCTGACGTGGACGCGCTGACTCGTGCGCGTGAACAGTGCCCAACGGTCAAATTTTTGACTGTTGCCCCCCCCCCAACGGTAAGATTTTTTTTACTATAAAACCCCCACCCCTTTTTTTTCACAAACAAATCCCATCTCAATTTCATTCAAAAATTCTCTCAAATTCCTTCAAAAATTCTCTCAATTTCCTTCCAAAATTCTCTTAAACTCTTAAATTCCTTCCAAAATCCTCACAATTTCCTTCAAAAAATCTCTCAACTCCATATTAAATTTCTTTTTCCATTCAATTTCATTTTTTTAAAGAAAATTTTAAATATTTTTATTTTTTTAAAATAATTTTTAAATTTTTAATATTTTCAACAATGGCCGAATCATTGATTCGTCTTGATAGGAATCACATATCGGTGGAGCAAATGAAAATGGTAAGTATTAAATTTAAATTTTAAATTTTATTTAAGATATTTTTATTTATGTATTTTTAGATAAATATTAATTTATTTTTTGTTATAAAAGTCTAAAGATCGGGTATTGGAATGCAATATTCAGAATATGCATGGTCCTCCATCACCGTTAGTAGAGAACTACCTGCGGGAAGCGGGATTTTGGCACGTGGCGACGGTAAGCCGGGGATGCAAGTTGGAGCCGAAACTGATCAGTGCGCTCATCGAGAGGTGGAGACCCGAGACGCACACATTTCATCTTCCATGTGGAGAGTGCACTATCACTCTAGAAGATGCCCATCTGCATTTGGGATTGCTGGTGGACGGGCACCCAGTCACCGAGTCTGCCCAATCTAGCAATTGGGAGGCGGTGTGCTACGAGTTTTTGGGCGCTGTTCCGGATAAAATGGATGGAGGTAAGGTGGAGATGGGCTGGTTACGTGCCACCTTTCCCAATCTGAATGCAAATTCAACCGAAATTGAAAGAATTCGATATGCCCGATCATACATTCTTCAAATAATTGGAGGCTATCTGATGGCCGACACGTCACAGAGCCGTGTACATCTAAGGTGGCTGCTAAAGCTCGTTGATTTTAGAGCAGCTGGTGAATTTAGTTGGGGGTCTGCCGTCTTGGAAACATTATATTGGGAGATGTGCAGGGCGACCAAACCGAGGAGAGCAAAAATTGGAGGTTGCCTGTCACTACTGTAATCATGGGCACGGTTTCGCTTTCCATTTCTACTTTTATATTACATTGTGAAATTGTTATGTAGATTTTGTAAGAATAAAAGTATGCTAAAAATTTATTTAATTAGGTGGAACCATCCGGCAAGTTATCGTGGATTACCGTCTGAACTTGAAGATATACGGCTTCTATTGGAGCAACGGTCGGAAGCAGAAGTAAGTATTATTGCAAATAGATATTTCCATACATTCGCTAGTGGATTGATATTTAGTATTTAGTATTATGTATATATGTAATATTTCTATCATGTTCATGTAGTTTCAATGGACACCATACGAGGATCCGAAAGTCCGGGCAGTAATCTCGGAAGAGTTTTTACAAAATCCGAACGCTTGGCACGTGAAAGTGGTGTTGATCAACTATGCAACCGTGGAGCCCCACCAGACAGACAGAGTCCTAGACAGTTTGGATGTAGACAACTGATCCCTGCGGACCCTGAGGTGTTTGACGAGCACCACAAAATCGACCTTCGGCTATTAGGTACGAATTGGACTAGATACTGGTCAGAGTACATAGAAATGTGGGAAAATCGGAATGAATATCTACCTACTCAAGAACAAATCATCGTTCCCGAGTTAGCGTGCGTTCCAGAATACATGCCATGGTTTAGGGTCCATGGTTGATGTCGTAGGTAGTACGTCATCCCTTCTTCTGGGCATTTGATAACGTCCCCAATTGGATGTAGATTGCCATCCACTAGAACTTGATGCAGTTCCCTATCTCGTATTTCCAGCATCAAACATCGAGCCACCGACGTACATGTCCCATCCACCGACAGAGTGTCTTGGTGGGGATGTGCATTCGACACCGCTACCGAACATGGGCTGTTCCGTATTTTGTAACCCGCTAACCGAGTGTCGGCCAGGGGTCGTGTATACATCTCGAACACTGGACGGAAGTACATCAGTTGGCGACGTAAATTGTACATATAACTCAATATAAGTTGCTCCGCTAGCAAGATGAGTCTGCACCATTGCCTCCAAGCTACGAGGACATTTTATGTCGAACGACTCATATGTCACCGGATCAACTGATGAACAAAATCGATACGTGATTGACAGAACTTTCATTGGCGTCGTTCGAAGATTTTACGCCTAATTCTTTTACGAAGTTCTGTCAAATCTATGTTTTGGCTAAATGACAGTCGCACCGTATTCTCCGACAAAAAAAACAACACCATTCTCGGTGTGGCAAACCTCACCATCGTAGTAAATAACAGCACTAATACGTTCACTCATTTTGAAACTCTAACTTTCTTAGCCTCTCTAAAATGTTTCTGCTATGACTTATGCATTCTAAAAACATTTTCTACCTAATTTATAGCCTCAGCCCAAACTTGCAACTGTAGCAAAATCGCGTCCACGAGGGCACGATTTGACACTATTTGCTCAGAAACGTCAAAAAATAATTATTTCCTACATAACCAACTGTAGCGAAATCGCGTCCACGAGGGCGCTATTTCACAATTTCTTCTCATATAGCATCCTGGTATCAGCGATTTTATACTATTTGCTCAGAAAACGTAAAAAAAAAATTATTTCTGACATGACCAACTGTGCCGAAATGGCGTCCACGAGGGCACGATTTCACAATTTCTTCTCTGATAGCATCTTGGTAGAAGCGATTTTATACTATTTGACCAGAAACGTCAACTCAAAATAATTTTTTTCGGGACCTTTAAACCCTAAAAACATGCACCCTAAACCCTAAAACCCAAAAAACCCAACGTAAAATTAGCGTCAAAATCGTGTCCCCAGAAATACGCTACGAGACAGGTTAGCGCGTCCACGTCAGCGCGACCTGCTGACGTGGACGCGCTGACCTGTCACGTACCCTGACATCGCGCTTATGTGACTGCGATTTCGGGGAAAATGGCCCATTCCGATAAATAATTAAAAAACTGGCCTATTTCGGAAAATTAAAAAAAGGGCTTTTTTTAGTGTTTTGCCCATTAAAAACAAACAATATAAAAGTATTCATTATTGACACCATTAGATTTTTAATAAGTTATAAATATTTAAAAAAATAAAAATTTTAAAATATATTAAAATTAAATATATTTTTTAAAATTTTAAGTTTTTATTTTATTATGGATCATATGTATTAAATTAAATAAATTTATAATTTTTTTGAAAAACCACATTTGTTAGTGGCTTAAATGGAAAAATCATGGTATATGTCAATTTCAGAAAAAAGAAAGAAAGATATAAGCCATTTTCTAGTATTTAGGGAAATAGATTTTTTATGTGGCTAAAAAACGCACAATAAAAGACACACTTTGTAACACCCCAAACCCGACCTAAACATTATGATCAGATTATGGAGGTTACATCACTAAACAAAAGAAAATCATAGTTTATTTTGAAGAAATCCAATTTCTCGTGGGTTGAAAATTTCTATCTTCTCTTTCTTTTACAAAACATTCCAATCATTTCAATAAACCAAGCTAAATTCCTTATTTCTGTAACATACCAAAATCATCTTTAGTGAAATCCTTAAATTTTAGTCTGCAATGGCGATTACTTGAAAGCTTATCATTTGAAATATCGGAGTTCATTTTAATTACCTTATGTCAAATTATTAACCATTTAAGCTTAGGCGAGATAAACCGTTCAAGTCCTAACAATCTAAACGAATTATAAAATATCCAAAAATTAGTAAACCTTAATAAAGTCTGAAATGTCCCATTAAAACAAATGAGTCAGAACCATAAAATGTTGTATCAAATGTGAAACCCGAGTCTCCAATGACACCATCCAATGCTAAGCTGGAGGATTACCTGAAACAAATCATACAAGAATGTGAGCTAATAGCCCAATGTGAATTGGGCCAAATTCCAAAATCATGCTTTTCTTACACGTCAATTATATATCAGAACATCACTTAACTCATTTACTTCAAATAATTCATACCATATTAGATTATAACTTATCACAATGTAGCATAACATGCTCGAACATATCAGACATATAATATCATACCATAACGTACATATCAAATCCTACCCCTATCCGATACACATCATCTCCAATCAGTCAATTACACCATATTGGACTTCATGAGTCCCTCCATCCAATCACACCGGTATGTGGCGATATGCCACTTATAAAATTGCAACAAAGCTGCCATACATTTAGTGTTGCGATCTAGCCGCCATATTTGCAGTATGTACTGCCATATACACTCCCTCCATCATACATAACCCACCCCATACATATACATATCATACACATATATTAATCACAATAGATGGCATATATACATATAGCATATGTTACATGACATGCTTACATTCATAATTTGTTTAACAAATATTAGAACTTATGATTCAATTTTAGCTTAACATTTTTGACATGCTTTTAGATTTACTCATACGAACCTAAGTATTAAACTTGCAGTTTTTCGACCCTTAGAATGTCTTCAGACCCAAATATCAAGTTCTCTAGACGACCCTTAATTAAAATTGGCCCAAAATGCCCACACGGCCCAAAAGCCTCACGGACCACTAACATGGTTTGTAATGACTCACACAGCCCAATCACGCGGGCTACACAATCCCACACAACTGTGTGCTACACACGACCACAACGCACGGTCTGTAATGACTCACACGGCCGAATGTCTCACATAGCCTAGCCACATAGGCTACATAATCCTACACGATCGTGTGCTACATACGACCACAACACACGGTCTGCTTAAATCCCACACGACCGTGTGTCTCACATGGCCCGGCCACACGACCATGTGGAAACTAGGCAATTTCGTACAACCTCTGTTTTGTAATTTTAGTCGAGTTTCTAAGGGATTTTGGGTTATTTTCACCCACTTGATTACGTATTTGACCCATTCCACTATCGGGAACCCACGAACCTACAATTTCAAACAAAACACAACAATCAATTCATCAAAACCCAACCAATTAACAATCCTAACATCTTAAAATCTCAGCGTCCAAAATAATTTTGGCACACTTACCACTCGGAAAACAGCGACCAACTAGAAGCCTACTCTGATGGAGGAGTTGGATTCTCACCCCTTTTGTCTAATTGAACACCACAAAGAATTACTAATCAAATACTTCGAAAACAATTCAACCACCTTGATTCAAAACCGAAAGAAACTTACAACAAACAATTCAACCACCTTGATTCAAAATCGAAAGAAACTAACAACAGAAAAAGGAAATAACAAAATAACACTTACGTTGCAGCTAAAATTTAATCCATGCGAAGAAACAATTAATATTTTTCTAATACTCAAGAGAACAGAGATGAACAAAAAAGGAATCAAAAGAAAGATTTTGGAATGGTAGTATAGCAGCAAAAGAAAAAGAATGTGAAGCCAAGAAGATGGGTTTAGGGTGGTTACAAAAGGAATAAAAGTAGGAGAGTTTTGATTTAATTAAAATCTAATAAAATCTGATTATAATCTTAACCCCATCCGACTCCCCACATGCTAAATACTTTTAAAAGACTTTCAAACTTTTCAAAATGCATAAAAAAGATCCTTAAACTTTTCAAAAAAAAAAGAAGAAGAAGCAATTAAGCCCCTGTTTTCTTTTTGCACTTAATTGGGTACTTTAACAGTTGATCATTAAAGTTAATTGCTCTTAATTTTTTTCAGTTAAAGTCACTTCGTGTCACAACAGCGACATGACATGGTGAAAATAATAAATAAAAAATAAATAAAAGTTATAAAAATTATTAAATTTTAATACAAATATACAAATATTTAAATTTTATTAAAAATTAGAAAAAAAATTATAAAAATCGTAACAAAATATAAAAAAAATTGTAAAATTTTATAAATATCATAAAAACTATAAAATACATAAAAAATTCCCCTTTAACCATTAACTTTAACTGTTAACCATTAAAGTTAACGACTCCCAGTTTTTTTCAATTAAAGTCATCACGTGTTGCAACACAGCATGACATGTGGTGGAAAATGATAAAAGATAAAGATCAATAAAAGTTATAGAAAAATTATAAAATGATTCTTTTGGTACGATAATTTTTATAATTTTTTTTACAAATTTTATATTTTTTTACATTTTTATAATTTTCTTACGACTTTATAAAATTTTATAATTTTTTTCTATATTTCTATATATTTTATAATTTATTACTATTTATATAAAATTTTACACTCTTTTATTTTTTTTACGATTTTTATATTTTTATTCTAATTTTTAATATTTTTTATTAAAATTTAATAACTTTTATAACTTTTATTGATTTTTATTTTTTTATAACTTTTTTTGCCACATGTCACGCTGTGGTCGTGACATGTGATGGCTTTAACTGAAAAAACTAGGAGCAGTTAACTTTAACAGTCAACTGTTGTGACACGTGTGGCTTTAACTAAAAAAAATTAGGGCAATTAACTTTAACGGTCAACTGTTAAAGTACCAATTGAGTGCAAAAGAAAGCAGGGACTTAATTGCTTTCTGAAAAATTTTGAGGGTCTTTTTGATGCATTTTGGCAGTTCAAGTACCCAATTGAGTGCCAAAAAAAAGCAGGGGCTTAATTGCTTTTTTTGAAAAAGTTTGAGGGCCTTTTTGATACATTTTGAAAGTTTAAGTACCTAATTGAGTGCAAAAAAAAGAGTAGAGCCTTAATTATTTTTCTTTTTAAAGTTTGAGGTTTTTTACACCCTTAAACCTTTTTTTTATTTCTCCTACTACTTAGGATTTGTCTAATGATAGCAACAATCAAAATGGTTTTCACAAATATGATATAAAACATTTCACCTAATACTAATTTTAATTAAAGAAATTTATAATTTTACATTAAAATAATCCTATATAATTATAATTTTAAAATTTATCTTTTATCATTTTTTAAAAATAAATTATTATTTTTCATAATTTTTAGAATTCTACGTGTGTTTTTTTTAAATTCTAAAAGTACCAAATTGACATTTTAATTATAATTCAAGGGCCAAATTAGTTATCAATCATTTGAGTTAATGTGTCACATCATCATTTTCATAAACAAGTGACCAAAATGTAACAACCTAATAACGCTGGTGACTATTATATAATTTTAAAAAGTTCAGTGACAAAAAATAGTTTTAACCTTAATTTAGTGACCATTTTATAATTTATCTGTTAAATCATATCACAAAATAATGTAGGGATCTTTTTTTTTCTTTTTAAAGGAAGTAGGGATCTATTATTTATCTATAGTAGTTATAAAGGTTTTTTTTATTTAGTTTGTGTCACAAATTAAATAGACATCAACTCAATTGAAAAAAAAGTTAAACAAATAAAAAATTTTAAAAGCAACAAATTTTATTATAAAAGTATTTATGCCTTCAATAACTATATATATATATTAAAATAAATAGCTTAAAATATAATTTTAAAACAAAATTTAAAATAGATGAGTGGTTAAGTTGGGAGATTTAAAATTCTTTATGTGCAAGCTTAATACTTGGTAATGATTTTATATAGGGTAAACTATAAAATAATCCCTTATGTAAGTTTAAGTTTAAGTTTTGGTTTGTTTTCTTTTTTTTTCTTTCTTTTTTTTTAATATTTTTTGACTTCTCTTTTTTTTAGGTCGATTTTTGGTGTGTTGAAATAGTTTTTTTTTGTTATTTGGTTGTTGGCTACTTTTTGTTGAATGTTGTTATGGTAGTGATGATTGAGGGTGGTTGGTGCAGAAAGGGTTAAGGTTAAGTGAGATAGTTTGGGTATGGGGACGTTGGTGGTTAGGCAATGATCAAAAAATGATGGAGGTTCAGTTAGGTTGAGAGTTGATGTTCGAGAGAGAGTTGAAGAAATGAAGCTTATAAAAGTGGTGATGGGAGTAGCTTGAAGGGGCACCAGGTATTGGTTTAGTGTTGTGATGGTGGAGAGGTAAACGATGGTGGAGAGCATAAGATGGTTTGGGGTTGATTGAGGGAGGCAAAGAGTTAACATAGAAAGGATTCATGCTCCTTGTTAATGACCCATTGGATGAAATAAACATCCAAAGGTAGCTACCAATATGATAGGCTAAACTTTAGATCTTGTGTATATACCAATGGAGATAGAAGGTGTTAAACAAGAGTGGATTAATGTTGAATGTACATATAGAGGGAATGAAGGTAGTAATAAAGATAGAGATAAGAGTAACAAGGGAAAAGCCATAGTGATTGTTATAGGAGATGATAGAAGAACCTACAGTGACAACTTTGGCAAACAAAAGAGGCTAGAGAAATATTCAAATAAATAATCTAATAGAAAGAAACAAATCAAAAGAATGATTTCCAATCTTAAGGGGATGGGCATGGAATCTGATGCAAAAGAAGACCAATAATAGACTAATAGGCTTAGGAAGATTGGCCCACAACAACCTTCCTAAGATCCATGATTCTTTTAAGCTGGAACACTAGAGGTATAGGACAACCCTAGTTATTCAACACCTTTCTTGATCTACTTTAACATCCCTTATTATAGAGTAAAGTAAACTATCTACTTGATGGGGTTTAAATTTTTTTGAAAGAATTCTATATATTGTCAAGGGAAGGGTGTGAATGTAATGTGGGATGAAAGTATCACCCTTTCCCCAATATATAGTAACAATAGTGTCTAACATTTTGGTGTGTATGAAAAGTTTAATAATTTCTTCTTCTTAACTTGTCTTTATGGTTACCTAGTGTTGTGTAAGACAAAATTGATTTGGGATAGAATACGTGAGTTATCTTGTAAAGTTGAGAAAGAAAGACGATTATTAATGGGGGACTAAAAAAGATGGTTATTAGTCGGGGACTTTAATCAAATACTTTTCTCAAATGATAAAATGTTTGAGGAATTCAAGTCCTTTAAAGATAGTGAATAGTTTATGAATTCTTTGTGTTAGCTCGATTGATTAAACTGAAATCGCCAAGAGGGGGTGCATTGGCTTTTAAAAAATTTAAGAAAGCAAGAAAGAAAAGATAAAACAATAAACACAACAATTTAAAGTGGTTCGACCCCAATTCCCTACTCCACTACCTTAGCTTTCCACAACTAAGGATTTTCCCAAATTCACTAATTTGTACAACCTTTTAGGATAAGGTTTAACCTTACAACTCCCTTAAGATGTCTATCAAAATCTTAAGACACAAACCCTCTAAATAATTACAAATAAGAAAACAAAGAAATAATCCTAAAAAGATCAAAAAAATTGCCAATTAAGCACAAATAGACAAGAATACACTTGAGCAAAAGAATAACAATAAAAGCTCACAAGTGTGTACAAAAGAATCATGGAAGAATTGAACACAAAGGTTGTTTGATTGATGATTTTTGCTTGAATATGCTTTCTTATTGTTGTATGATCTTTAGAAGTTGGTATTTATACCCCCTAATTGATTTCCAATTGTTGAGGTTGTTGTGGTTGTTAATAGAGCTGTTGGGGATGAATGTTGGGACCGTTAGTATGCCCCGTGGCGCAGCGGAAAAATATTTCGGCAATCCTCAGCCATTGATCATGTACGAGGAACGAAACGAGTTGAAATAAGGTTGAAGATATACCTTCTTAACTGAAGAATGATGAAAGGATGATGCTGATTTGATGTCGATTCCAAGTCACAATGAAAATGTCCTGGCCTTTACGTAGTCCACCTATTATTAAAATGAACGAAAAAAACACTCCTGAAACTTTTCTAGAGAAAAATATCCCAAACAATTGTAAAACCTTTTTTTCTTAATTTCTTTTAGAACACACTTAACCCTAATTCGAGATTTTGGTATCCATATATTGAAAATAGAATCATCCTATAGAGAAAATATGGGAAGTATTAAAAATGCTATATTCTTTCCAAAAAGAATTATAACAATCATGTTATCAAAATCATAATTATAATAATTTCGGTAAACTATATCTGGTTAAAATTTTATATGAATCAAATTCATATATTAATTTTAATTACGTTCTCTAATTGTGTACAACCAGCTTGTACATTCAATTCGTTTAATATTTAACTGTCAAATTAAATTAATTCAATTATTAATCTAAATCATGTGACAGCTAAACACAATACCAACTGTGTTTGGATTTCGTTCGTTTAACCATAAGGTGTGACCTTGTAGGTTCTTGTAACGTTAGTAGTAATACTAGAACATTTCTAACGATACAAGCAATGAGTGACATCTAACAATGCATCATTGCTACCTAAGTTACAAGAAGTCGTAATTCGACATAATCTTTTTGTAATAAACCTTTCATGTATTACATCCTTTTGTCCTTTATATCTAGATTGGACACAAGTCATGGAACAATCACACTTGCATAATCCAATCTCATGTTTCTTGATATCTCGAGTAAACTATAATAAACAAATAAGCATGATATCTTATATCAACTTATTCGAGCATTGCCATGTATTTCTAGTCTTACTTAATCGTAAACTACAATAAACAAATAAGTATGATATCTCATATCAACTTATTTGAGCATTGCCATGTATTTCTAGTCTTACTTAATAAGTGGCCTAAGATGTTGCTCCTGTTATGTAGGAGGGATAAATCCTATATTGATCAACCATACCCCACTACATAGATTGTGGCATATCCAACATCAGTCTTTTCAGTAAAACCTGTTAGGGAAGACGTTTGACTGTATCAAAATATATGACTCACGATGTTGGGATAATGATAATCTCAAGTCTGAGAATCTTATACATAGTTATCACTATGAGTAATTCTGTGACTATTACATAATAATCCAAGAAACATACTCATAGCAGGTCAGTCCAATATGTTGTTCTCTAGCACATACTCATGTATTGATTTTGACATCCCTATGTCAATGACAACATTTTGTCATCAATCAACTACACATTAGTCTCAATGCATTATTATTGTGCAAGCCTACAATAATACTTGACTAAGGACCTTTTAAGAATAATCATATTTTTCTTAGGACTTTATTATAATTCAATTTATTTATATACATAGAAAAAGAAAATGAAATAACAATGACAATACATTATATTAATAAACAAGGTAAAACAAGTATGTAATTACAATCATCTCATGATTGGCCTTTGGGTATACTATAATAGTGAAAGCCAGAGCATTTAATACACCTACAACATGTTGGAAAATCGAGTTTGGAAAATGCAGTGGAAAATAATTTTAGGGAAAAACCAGAGTTTTAAACTTTTTTTCCAAAACTAGAATTTGGTTGTGAAATCTAAAGTAATGAACACTTAATCAACATTGTACCTTTTCGATTTGTCTAGGATTAACACTTTGACCAAATAGTCTTTTTCGCTATCGTCAAGCTCATGTCTACCGAGTGTGGGCTCAATTCGAATCAGAAAATATTTCACAAAACTTTCCAGTGAGGTAATTTTGGAATTTCTCTAAACTTTTCTGCCAATTTGTAAATAAGAAAAATATCTCTAGAAATTTTCTCAAATAATTTCTTCAAATAATTTTCTTTCTACAACTTTCTCTTGAATTCAAGTGTGTGAAAAATAATAACCCAATGCTCTCTTTAATATAGAGAGTTTAGAGAGTTCAACTATGACTAAACTTAACCACTTTAATATTAAATTAATATAATACTTATCAAGATAAATATTAGATTAAATTTAATATTAAATTTTATTAAATTAATAGAGCATTTATCTACAAGATAAACAATAAATTAAATTTAATATTAAGATAATTACTTTAATATTAAATTAATAAAATACTATTAAGATAAGTATTAAATTAAATATTAAATCTATTAAAATAATATTATTTTCAAAATAATTAATCTTAAATCAAATTCTCTAGTAGAATCCCAATAAGAGTTTAATTCTTCCACTACTTAACCACCGAAGAACCACCGCCGTCGACCATTTTCTAGCCAACAGAATGCCACCGTTGCAACCACTAGCACCCGAGCTGGTTCGATTTCTACCGATTTGGTCCGGTTCAACCAGCGATTGGACTGTCGGCCCGATTTCATATACTAGGCCCAGTTCGGCCAGTTTTTGGGTCTTGGTCTCAGTTTTAAGCTCTCGAGCCCAATTTACAACTACCCAATTTAATTCCACATCGAATAAATAGACTCAATTAAATTATTTCGAAAATCATAGAATTTTATTTTAATTCAAATATAGTCCAACCGAGCTTTTATTGCACTAGTGGAGGGACTAACCGGTCATATACAATTAGGCTCTAGTAATTGCAATTATTTCCAGAAGCATCGTTTCGTTAATTCGCAATTACTTAATCATGGAGTCAATCCACATGAAGTACCATGACTGAAAACTCCTTATTGTATACTCTTTACAAAAATAATTCATCCAACTGCTTTGTCCAATGACCTCGTCGTGTGTGTGTTACCCTCATAAAATATCCTTGATTACTTTGAGTTAAATCTGTTTACTCAATACAATCCTGTTTTTTCTCATTGTCATCATTATGTCTTCTTAATGATTAATATGATCACTATCAACAAATGACTGTGATAAATTACTCGTTCGAGAGCAAGCAACCCATGTCCACGTTCTATATTTATCAATCCACACAATGCTAATGAGAGGATATCGTTAACTCTTTAATTGAGCTATGGATTCCACTATTGCTAGTAAAGCTATACCATACACAAGTCATGTACCCAACATACCGACTATCGGCTCGATCATTTTTAGAGCATAAGCCTCCACTTATATCAAAGCATGTGAGTTACATACGCATGGTTAGTGACTAACTCAGGATTTAGGTAAATCACACCATGAACGTAACAAGTGAATTAATTCAAAGATGGATTAAGAATTAATTTATCTTGGGTCTAGTCCAATGTATCCTTTTGCCAATGAATACATCTAGGCCTCTACCTATGGAGTCAACTGCTTCGATAGCCAAGACTAGTCACCTGCTCAATTGGAATTGTAGACGACATAATAATCCTTCTTAGTATTTGAATCAAATGCTGACTTTGATTCTTTTACAAGATTACGAACTTGTTTAGTTTATCTATTGAAGTAAGTTGTCTTTCTTGTAATTTAAACGTTTTTACAATGCCACTTATCATCAGTTTGAACTTAGACAATCAATGAGCTAATATTTGCTTGTCACAATTTTGCTATGTATGCAAATTATGAAAAACAGTAATACAAAAGACATAATAGTGAAATATGAAATTAACTTTATTTATTTATTCATCTTTCAAATAAATAAAAAAACAATTACATATTTACTACAATATAGACTCATTTGCCAACAATCTTCCACTTGCCCTAGTGAAGTAAATATTTCATGTTTCTCATTCTCATATCCTCGACGTGTTTGTTAAAACTCTTAGTTACAAGAGTCTTAGTAAACAAATCCACAAGGTTATCTTTAGAAGCTACGTTCACCACATATACATTTCCTTCAACTACTGCCTCTCGTATCAAGTGATACTTCCGATCAATGTGCTTCGTCCTCTTGTGACTTCTTATTTCCTTGGTATTAGTTATTGCAGCACTATTAACACAATACAGTGTTATAGCTTTTCCCATACCAAGAATGACTTCAAGATCGGTTAAGAACTTTTGAAGCCATCTTGCTTCTTTTGTTGCCCCAGAAGCAACCACATACTCAGCCTCTATAGTAGAGTCTGCAATGCTAATTTGCTTTACACTTCTCTATATTATAACTCCACGGTTTAGGATGAATACATTTCTCGATGTCGATTTCCTTGAATATTTACAAGTTTCGAAGTCTGAGTCTGTATATCTAATAAGAGTCTAAAGGTTGGTTAGCCCTTGTACTTTTTGTATTAAAAAACCTTTTAGTCATTTTAACTTCCAAGCAAGATTCACAATGTGAGAGACTAACTTCCTTAAGCATACTTAAGGGATCATCTTTCACGAGTCTAGTGATTCTTTCTTGGTTAATATGACCAAGTCTTAAGTGTCATAGGTACCCCTAATTAGAGTGAGAAGTTTTAAGCTTTTTATTTACTATTTAAGTTTGAAACATCGAGTAGTTATTTGGTTTGATAAAGTAAAGATTGTTTTCCATCATCCATTACAAATTAAAAAATGATTTCTATGAATATCAATCTCTTTATTGAATGTCACGGTATAACCGTCATAAAATAAACATGCTACAAAAATTAAATTCCTCTTAAAATGAGGCACCTAAAATACCATTCTTTAAAACAATCTTCCTAAAATTACCAAAATTTAAAATAACTTCTTCCACTACTTTAACTGAAACATAGCTCCCATCTTTGGTCCGTAATGAGAGGCTCCTGTCACGTAGACTTTTCGTTTCACTGAACCCTTATAAAGAAACACAAACATGGTTAATGGTTCCAGAATCAATAACCCAGTTCTTAATTGATTCTTCCACTAAGCAAGCTTCAACCCCAAATAGTTCCATACCTTTTCCCTTTTCAGCTAGGTAATCCAAATACCCCTTAAAGTTTGATCTAAAATGTCCTTTCCTGCTGTAGAAGAAACATTTGATCTTTTTAGGATCTTTTGACTACTTAGCCTTTTTCCTATCTATATGAGGTGGAATCGAATACTTAGTCGGTTTCTTCTTTCCTTTAGCTTTTTGCTTCCTCTTAGAGGACGAGGGGCCCACAACTAAGTTTGTCTCAGGTTTCTCTTGCACCAGCTTACCACTATTCAACATAAACTCATAGGATTGTAAATCTTTCATGAGCTGAGTTAAGGTAAGCGCCTTGTTCCCCAAGTTGTAAGCAACCCTAAAGCTATCAAACTCCTTAGTCAAGAATTTAAACACTATTTCAATCTAAATGTTCACGTCTAGTTCATCCCCATTGTCCTCTACTTCTACAAAAAATCCCATAAGCTTAAGCATATGTTCTTTAATCGGAGTGTTAGGTTTCTGCTGAGAGTTCATCCAATTTGTAATAGCGGATTGTCGAGCCAATGTGACTTGGCCTCAGAGCAAATCCTCCAAATTTTTCATGATCTCTTTGGCAGTACAAAAATTCTCATGTTGTTTTTGCAACATACTACTCATGCTCGCTAACATATAACATCGAGCAATTAAGTCAGAATCTCTCCAGTGTTTTCTCGCTTTGGGCTGAGCTTCAAAAGGGCACGTTCCATCAAGAATAAATTTGTGTTGCTCACAGCTGAAAGCTATTACCAAGTTCTGTTTTCATTCTCGAAACTTATCCCTATTTAATTTATTCTCAGTAAGAATGCTAATAAGAGGGGTAGAATATTTGAATTGAAAAAAATAAAGATTCACTAATTACTATCTTTGTATTAAGCAAATATTTTCATTTTAGCAACATATCAAGAATACAGTATGATGCATGCGTCATGTATTAAAGCTTTGAAAAAACATTTTTCTGTTGCTACGATCATTCTCATACCCATCAATCACGTTGCCTTAGGGTCCCATGATTAACTAGCAAGAAAATAACTTACATCCAATTAGTTTGTAAATCTTAATTGTCAGGACTCCACACAAACCAATGACCGTTTAATGTTTGGCCATCATTTCTAGCTTAAATATCGTTTCTTTGGGAACTATTTAATAAGAGACGATCTTGAGTGTGTAACATTGACTCAACACCCATCACTAACATGCTTTCATTTGTGAGTTATTTTGGGACAATATCTCTAAAAGTCATGCATGACTAGTTTTCCTTAAAAGGAAATTGCATCTAGTGAACCCAAATGATAAAGTTTACCTTAGGGCACTGCCAGGGTAGGAACCGGCTTGAAACTTTAACATGCTATCACTTAGGGACTATCAATAAATGCGGTAGGTCTTTTTTTAAGGACCTTCTCACACACAATATTTTTAAAAAAATGCAATGATTTTTTCCCAAATTTCATGAATGATCATACAATAGTCCTAGTGACATTCTTACCTAATGTATATGACATGCTTCCAATATATGCTTGGCATGCTATGACAATTTTATAATATTCACATTTATTCAAACATAAAAATAATTAATTTTGATTCTCCATAATTTTTCTTTTGAGGGAAAAAACCGAAGAAGTGATGTGAACGGTGCACTAGATAGGATCCCAAAAAAGGAAGGTGAGTTAAAATTGATCACTTAAAAACCAAGCCTTTCCTAGCCAGAGCCAATCCTAGACATGAACATTCTCATTATCACACTTCTCACAATAATTAAATAATCTAAAGAAGTGAATATAACAATATACCACATGTATTTTTTGATTACCACACTTCTTAGTTTTAATCAATCAGCTGTGGATCATCTCATATATATACCACAATTATAACATTAAAAAATATAAATATTATAAAATATTATAAATAGATATATAACGAGATAGGTAATTAAAATAAAATTGTCAGCCAAGGTTTCCTTGGTTCTATTTCTAGAAAATATATGAAAAAATTACATAGTTATTCGCCACAAGACATTCCTTGGGTCTTCAACTGCCATCGCTCTATCTTTTCCTCATCATATCCTTTTGGAAAAATTACATTTAAGTCCTATGTCCATTTCTGGCTCATAAGAATCTTATGAACTAAAAAAAAAGTCATATGTGGAGATGATAGTCCACAGTCTATTTCTTAAGAACCACAACTTTGGCATATATATATAACAAATATATAATATCACATCCATTCTCAGATATAACTCAAAACATGCATAAGATCTAAAGAATGATAGTTTCTATGTAATTAAATCATTCAAGAAGAAGAGAAATTTATTTTGATTATTTGTTTATACTTATAGATAGAACATAACATAACTCTCATACCAATAGTTGGAAAAGCGAGTTTGAAAAATGCAGCGAAAAATAAATTTAGGGAAAAACCAATGTAACCTCCCTAACCCGGCCTAGACGTTATGGCTAGATTGAGAAGACTACATTAGCCACCAAAATGGCTAAGCTAACTTACGTTACTTTTGAAGAACTTAAATAAGCTCATTTTAGAGAAAACCTTAGTTGTACTTTGAGTTAGCATAAAAGCATTCATTCATTAGGTCATGTATACTTAGGATTCATTTTATTATTGATAGTGTTGTTTTAGAAAAATCGTTTGTGTGTCGCTCTTCTATAAAAAAAATTCGATGTTAAACTAATGTAGCGGAAAAACCATTTTTCAAGTCATTTCGAAAACTTAGTTGCCTTATCGATATGTTTTTCAAAAATGATTACTTTGCAATGCAGCAGAAATTAAGGAACAATATCAAATTTTACTTAAGCCCGATATAATGTATTATCTGATTATTATGCTTGAGTAATCCATGCATGCAAAAATCTCAGAATAAAAGTTACCAAGCCATAGAACAGAAGTCATTAAAAATTACAAACCAAAACCAATAGAGATTGGTTAATACTTATAAAAAAATTTAAGATCGAAGGTGATTCTTCGAATGCTAAGTCCGGTCCTAATTTTGAGGTTTACCTGAAAAGTTAAACTTTATTGGGGGTTGAGCTTATGAAAAGCTCAGTGTGAGTCGAACAATTATTTAAACAAATATAAATATCGAAAATAGTGAAACAAATTAGATTTAACAGAAGAAAACATAACAATTATAGGAATTTCTCATCAATACATAACCATTATCAAATTGATGTCAAATGGTGTATAAACATGGGTCATCATTCATTTAAGTAACAATCATTAATTTCGATACCATTCAATACAAAATAATACAATACGTAGCATAAATCAATAACATTCGAATTTGTCGTGAGCATAGTGCAATGCAAAATGGTTCCTACCCATACATCTGCTACACATCACGAGTTCCCCAGAACTCGCCATCTGAAATTCAAAACATTATGGGCTTAAGGTCGTTGTGGTTAAAACCACCGATAACTATATGCAGAAAATTTTGCCAGTAAAATGCGATAAATCACCATTCCCCTTGGTACTCTAGGTGCAGTGCACTGACTACGAATAATGCGAACTTAATATGCCGCCGGTACTCCACAGAACTCCTTCGTCAATCACAAAATCCCAACCCAATGCATATGGTAATATGTCATGCAATCTCATACATAATCATATCTTAATACTTTTCACATCCATTTGGCATGCTCAGCATGTCCTCAGTAATCACATACTTTCAATAAATGGAAACAGTGTTCCAATCTTTCAAATTACAATTGTGTTGGTATGAATCAATATCGTTCAATTTCATCTACTTTATGGATTTTCATTGTGCATAAATAGCACCCTTTTCAGTACACAATATAAAAAATATCTCATACGTTTAAATCACACATAAGCATAATATCTCAACACATTATATCATTCAAATCAAACATTCTCATATCTCATAACTCAAATATGTAATTGCAAACTCAATCAAACATTCATACTATCAAACTAGCAATTTTGTCAACATATCAATCTTTTAAGGCTCAAAAATACCTAGTTCGACCACTCACAAAATCAATAATTTGGCTATTAAGCCAATACAATCAGAAAGCTAATTTATCAAATATAACATGATATTTAACATTTTCAAACAATTTTATGAGTTTAAGACCCACACCTTATTTTTCGCTTCCTTACAGCACACTAGCGAATCTTTCAATTTTCCTTAATAATTTATTAAACGAACCTAAACTGAAATTTAGTATAAATTCAATAAATTTACCATTAAACCAGCCCCTAAACACCCACTTATGATTGCAAACCAATCGTTTAATTTATAACTATATTATGAATCCAAACTAGTTAGATTCCTTACACCGTATCGATGCGAACCGTACGTACAATCGTTCTTCACCTTTACGGATGATTTGGGGCATTTGGGTCAGAAGATAATTCAGTAATATACTGAAAAATCAGAAGCTAATAATGATTAAATTCCTTCATTTAATGAATCCATAACCTTTACCCTAAAACTATGTCGAAACAACAATTAATTTTACGCTTAATTTCACTTACACTTCCCAATCTGTGAGTTTCAAATGCCAAAACAATTAAATGATAATTAGAAGGGTTCAAGAACACAATTTAATGCTGGAAAAATATTGGCAAGACCCAAGAAACAAAACAACCCCCTTTCTTGCACATAGGTGCACGCACCACCACCTAAGCTGGCCAAAATTGGGGCTAAAATTTAAAATGGTTTGAGATCTCATTAAAATATGAAAAAATACCTTTGAAATAATTAAAATCCCCCAAATCCCATATCTATAAATTTTTTTTAATTGACAAGATTAATCAAGAAATTGAAGAAAAAAGATATCTTACCCAAGCTAGTTGAGAGAAAAAGCAATGACACTTTCTTGGCAATGTTCGGGATCAATCTTGGAGTTCAAGATTTTAGATATGGGGCTGATTTATATGAGGATAAAATGCAGCAATATAGTAAAGGAGATGATGCACAATCTTGATGCAAAAAGAAGGATAAAGATATGGTAAAATGAAAGGTGTAGGCGACGACAACAATAGGAGAAAAAAAGAAAATTGAAGAGAAAAGAGGAGAGGAAGAGGGTGAACGGATAGGGTAGGGAATTCAAATTAAAGGATAAAAAATACGATAAAAATTTGTATTTATACTTAGGGTTCAAGGGTATGAATTGTACACACAATAAAAAAACAAGGGATTTTGCAAAAATTAATTATTTTACAAGGGAAAGGAATCGAACTTGGGACCTCATTTAATTTCAATGCTTTCTCATATTTCTTTTAACCATTAGGCTATTCTTGAAATAATTTTTCATTATTTATTTTAAAACCAAGGCATGTCACATACAAGGGTTTAAGGCAAAATAATAAAAATGATGCGAGAGAAGAGATTTGAACTTGAGTTTCAAGAAACGTTTCACTAACACTTAACCAACAAACTAATACCTCATTTATTTCCTAAAAATACATAGATAATCTCAAAAATTAAGGCATGACCACTCTCTCTTGATTCACAAACTTAATTCTACTAACCCCCGATATTTGAGATGTTACAACTAGAGTTTTAAAATTTTTTCCAAAACTAGAACTTGGTTGTGATATCTAAAATAATAAACACTTAATCAAAATTGTACATTTTCAATTTGTCAAGGATGAATGCTTCGACCGAGAAGTCTTCTCCACTATCCTCAAGCTCACGTCTGTCGAGTGTGGACTCGTCTCGAATTAGAAAATTTTTCACAAAAATTACTAGCGAGATAATTTTGCAATTTCTCTAAAATTTTAGGCCAAGTTGTAAATAAGAATAATATCTCTAGAAATTTTTTGAAATAATTTCTGCAGATAATTTTCTCTTTGCAACTCTCTTGAATTCAAGTGTGTGAAAAATAATGACCCAAGGCTCTCTTTATATATGGAGAGTTTAGAGAGTTCAACTATGATAAAATTAATCACTTTAATATTAAATTAATATAATACTTATCAAGATAAATGTTAGATTAAATTTAATATTAAATCTTATTAAATTAATAGAATAATTATCTACAAGATAAATATTAAATTAAATTTAATATTAATATAATAAATTTAATATTAAATTAATAAAATACTATTAAGATAAATATTAAATTTAATATGATATTAAATCTATTAAAATAATATTATTTTTGGAATAGTTAATCTGATATCAAATTCTCTAGTAGAGTCCCAGTAGGAGTGTAATTTTTCCACTGCTTAACCATCGAAGAAACACTGCTGTCGACCATTTGTCAGCCGTCGTCACAGTCGCTGGCAACTTGAGCTAGTTCAGTTTCTATTGGTTCGGTCTAGGCCAGTAATGGCCTGACCGATTCGATCCAACCGAGTTGGACCGTTAGCCTGGTTTCACATACCAGGTTCGGTTCGACCAGTTTTTGAGTCTTGGTCTCAATTTTAGGCCAATTGTCTGACTTGAAAATTAATTTTCAAAAATATCATATTAATTTTAATTAATTTGATTAATTTAATTTTACTTGATCAAAACTAATTTTTGCAAAATTCACTTAAATTTTCCAAATTAATTTTTCAAGAAAATTCTTTAATCAAATGCTCTAGTTGAATAATTTTTACGATTACCCAATTTAATCCCACATCCAATAAATCGACTCAATTAAATTATTTCCAAAGTCGTAGAATTTTATTCTAATTCAAATATAGTCCGACCGAGCTTTTATTGAACTAGCGGAGGGACCAACCAGACATATACAATTAGACTCTAGTAACTGCAATTATTTCTAGAAGCATCATTCCGATAATTCGCAATTACTGAATCATGGAGTCAGTCCACTTGAAGTACCATGATTGAAAATTCCTTACTGTATACTCTTTACGAAAACAATGGAGTGAGTTAAAATTTTAATAATTACTTAAAGTCTATGGGGTTATATTAGGGTCGTATTAAAGTTTCATTAAGAAATTTTGAGGTTTGGATGGTTAGTTAGTTAAAAAAGACAAAATTGAAAAAGGTGCAAAAGTTTAGTTCTATTAGTTAAGTGGATTAAATAGCTTTAAAAAGGTGAATTAATGGATTTGTATGGTAAATATACCACATTTAACGTTAGTGGATATGCATGGATATGTTTTATTATAAATTATGTTAATTTAAAAGGTTAAATTGGTAAGTTAAAAACTAAAATTAAAATAAACTAACCAAACATGGTCATTTTCTTCAATTAAACTCTCCAAAACTAAATAGCTATTAGAAAGGGGTGAGAAGCGTTCAGTCATGGTGTTTTCCCTTGCATGGTATGTTATTGATTTTTATGTTTTTGAGCTTGTTTTAGCTTGAACTATGTAGCCCGAGGGTTAATTTGCAAACCATTCAAGCATTTTAAAACAGTGCATATAGGGTAACTAATATAGGGATTAATCTACAAACCATTCAAGAATTGTGCATATAGGGATTAATTTGTAAATCATTCAAGCATTTTAAAACGGTGGTTAGTAACTAATATCGATAGCCTTTTAGTGGGTATCAATAACCTTTTATGTATTTGGTTATGTAATGGTTAGTAACAAATACATAAGAAAACGGTCACTGAAATCTGCATTAATTACAAAAAATATTGATACCCTTTTAGTAGGTATTGATACTTTGTTGCTACAGGTGCAGTTAATGACCTGGTATTTCATCCCCAACGACTACATTCACTTCTGTAACAACCTCAACGATTGGAAATCAATTAGAGGGTATAAATACCATCTTCCAAAGGTCTAGCAATAAGAAGAGTAATATGAAAATCTTAAAGATAAATCAAAACAACCTAAACCTTAATTCTTTCATACATTTTCTTGTAAACACTTGTGAACTTTCATTGTATTCATGTAGCTCTAGTGTTTTTCTTTGTATTTATGCTTCATTGGCAAACATCTTGTTTTGTAAGGATTATTTCTTTGTTTTCTCATTGGCAACCATCATTGGCAAACATCTTGATTTGGGTAGAAACCTTAAGGGAATTGTATCTTAAGATTTTGGGGCATAAATCTTAAGAGAGATTGTAAGGTTAAACCTTGTCCTCAAAGGTTGCTAAATTAGTGAATTTGAGGAAATCCTTAGTTGTGGTAAGCTAAGGTTGTGGAGTAGGCAATTGGGGCCGAACCATTACAAATCCTTGTGTTTTTTGTTGCATATTTTTCATTGCTTCCACCACAATTTCTCAAAGGCCAATTCAACCTCCCTATCGACGATCTCAAGTTAATCTTTCTGAGCTAACATAAATGATTATAAGTTTATATGTTTTAGATTGGTTTGTATATGCTAAAACTCTTATGGTTATGGTCATTTTGGTATGCCTATCTAATTACTTAAACTTTCAAAATTTATTTTATTGAGTACTTGAAATTCATATTTAGGTTCTTAAAACTCTAATGAAGGTTTATAAGTGTATGTTTGACATGTTTTTTTGAGTAAATTGATTATTATAATTTAAGTAATGTTTATGATGTTATATTTGTCAATTGTTTCGTTATTTTTCTTATGACACTCTAGAAACCATAACCAACAACGGTGACGGGTTAGGGGTGTTACTAGATATAGGGGCGAAGACATAAATATTGATAAGGGGTTTCCAAAATATTTATATAAAATAGACATGTTGAAAGCAAGTAGGCCCAGCCTGTATGAGCTAAGCCTACTTTAAACAATGTATTTTTAAATTTGAGATAATTTTGATTACCAAAATTAACATTTAGAAAAAAATAAAATAAGTTAAATACTCAATTTGTATGAGATCACTACACCAAAATAGGCTTTTAACGGCACTTTTAGCGGTGTTTGTATAAAAAACGCCGCTAAATATAAGCATTAGCGACGTTTTTCAAAAAGCACCGCAAAAAACCTATGCCCAACGATGCCGTTTTCTGAGCTTTCGGGGTTTTAGCGGCGTTTTTTGAGAAAGCGCAACTAATGATTAGGGCTTTAGCGGCGTTTTTGGGAAAGCGTCGCTAATGATCAGGGCTTTAGCGGCGTTTTTGGGAAAGCGCCGCTAATGATCATTACAATCCTTTATTTAATTTTTATCTTTTTAACCCTTAAATTTATATTATTTATTAAATCAGCTCAAAATAGATGGGAAAACTTATTCTTTATTAACTTTACTAAACATTGAAGCCAAAGGCCCTGAAATGAAAACAATTTTCACCTAAGCATTTTTATAACTTATACACTTTTAAATTAATAATGGTAAAATTACATGTTAATCCCATAAAAATGATAAAAATTTTATTTAATCCTTATAAAAATATAATTAAAATGGTAAAATTACATTTTTAACTATCCTAAAATATACAATTTAATTCCATCTCCTCCAAAAAAATAAAAATAAAAATAAAAGAAAAACATTACCGTTAATCCAGTTCATAGGAGGCTGCAAGTGATACCCAGTTCAATGAAGTTGTTTTACAGTATGTGCAGTTTTAGATTGTAAATGTGGATGAACCTTATGAAATGTTTCAACGACCCCATTCTTACTTATTATCTCACAAAAACACCCAATTATTAAATAAACTAACAAAATATTTTCAGTAAACTCCATTAAAATTTCGAAAGCCGAATGTTGAAACAGGATGGTGATTCATTTATATAGGACTGAAATTTAACAATTTCAATATATATATATTTTTAAAATGTTTAGATAAGATAGATTTTTATTTGAATTTACCAGTAATTTATAATATCAACATTAAATCTACAATTCTTGATTTTTTTTAAATAATTAAAATTTTATTCTTATAGTATTTAAATAATTAGGGATTATGAGTTAAGGTTTATGGTTTAAGGGTTGGGGTTTAAGGTGTAAGGGTTAGGGGTTAGGGGTTAGGGGTTTAGGGTTTATGTTTTATGATTTAGGGTTTAAGAGATAGGGGTTAGGGTTTAGAGTTTAGATTAATTAGTATTTTTTAATTTATATATTAAATAATTTTTTATATAATTGTAAAAGAGATAATATTAATTTTAATATATTAAAATTATGATTATAGTTTAAATTATTTAAGAGATAATAGATAAACTTTATATATATTAAATGGTTTAAGATTTAACGTTTACTTGAGATTTGTTAAATGACACGTAGAGAATATTTAAAAGTAAAAACATAGAAAAATATATGTTAAAAATGGGAAAAAATTAAAATAATATTATTTAAAATAATTTTAAAGTATTTTGGGTATATGACCGATTAGGTTTTTTAATTTATATATTAAACAATTTATTATATAATTGTAAAAGAGATAAAATGAATTTTAATTTATTAAAATTATCATTAATATAGTTTTTTAATGTTTTTTTTCTCTTTGCTTTAATTTTTTTTGTTTTTGTTTTCTTACATAAAAATTATATAAAAATTTTAAAATTTATCTAATTCTTTTAAATATTACTTAAAATTTCAAAATTTATTTATTTAAAATTGATATGAATTATATAATAATTTAATATAAAATTGTGAAAAAAATAATCATTAGCGGCGTTTATGAGAAAAACGCCGCAAAAGGTAAACAATAGCGGCATTTGGACGAAAAACGCCGCAAATATGTATTAAATTTTTTCAAAACGTGCCGTTTCGCTACAAAAATGTATATATAATAATTAAATATAAAATTGTGAAAAAAATTAATCATTAGCGGTGTTTATGAGAAAAACGCCACAAAAGATAAATAATAGCGGCGTTTGGACGAAAAACGCCGCAAATAAGTATTAAATTTTTTCAAAACGAAAAACTCCCAACTTCCATAATCAATTGTAAAAAATAGGTGGAAAGATGAGGGGGGAAAGATATTTCAACAAAAATAATTAAAATTAAATCAACCAAAGAAATCCCTAGAAGCGTAAAGAAAAGGGGGCGAAGATGAGGCCGACGCCGATGGAATTCGTGAGGGACGCAGACAACCAAGGTTCAGCCATGGAAGTCGATGGTGTTGACACACCGGAGATCTTCGGCGAAGGCGTCATCGCTTCCGACAACAAGCTCGCCTATGCCGATTTCTTCAACAACTTCGAAGACGATTTTGATGACTCCAATATTGACTAAAAAAATAAAGAAGAATCGTTTGTACGTCTCTTCTCTTCTCTATCTGTCTTTCTTTCTCTTCTTTGGCTTAGCCATGTCTCTGCTTTCTCTATAATTTCCTTAGCAAAGAAGAGAAAGCAAAGAAATCAAAGTAAACAAATGAAAACCCACCAAAAAATTCAAATCTCTTGCTAGTTTTTTTTTTGGTGCGCGTGTGTGTGTGCACGCGTTCAAAAAAAGCGAATTATTTTTGGGTTTTAAACTGTTGAACGGTGAAGAAGATGACGATTGCAAATAATTTTGATTTGTGGAAAAAAGATGCCTTCTTTTCTGCAGCAGAAGAGGTTCAAGAATCTGCTGATATGTATGTTTTTTTTTTAATTTTAAATTTTATGCCTTTTTTTAAAAAATTTACTGGGGTTTGGTTGGTGACATGGGTTTTATTTGTGCTTCTTAGATGTTTGTTTAATTTCATATAATTGACTGTTCAATTATTTAGTTTTTTTTTGGGGGGGGGGCGGGTTTAAAGATTCCTTTTTTGTTGTTGGGTTTATACTAAATGTGCTATATTTCCTAGTTTTCTTGCTGATATGTATGCTCATGCTTATGTGTATATATATATATTTGTTGAACCAGGGAAAAACATATAATTAAAGGTTCCATTTTTTGGTGGAAGGTTATATGCTTGTGATTTGAAAACTTCAACGAAAATTTTGTAATGTTTAATGTTATGAATCAACCACTTAATAAGGTTTTTGTATATATAAACAAGTTTAAGCTTCAAACATATATTTTTTAGAATAATTATTTCATGAAGTCTTTGAAGTAATTTAATGGCTTCTGCTGCCCTTGTCCACCATGGATATTTGTTGACAGGTGACCTGTAATGGAACCATGAACTTTCTATAAAGCATTTTCATAATTGCTCGACTTTTCTGTGTCACTTGCAATGCAAACTAAAGGTCTACATTATAGCCATGCTGGAATTTGTTTATTTGTAATTTGTTATTTTTCTGTGTTTTTTTATTTGTAATTTGTTATGTTTTCTGGGTTTTGCTTATAATGTTTGCATTAATATTCATTTCACATTTTTGTTTTTCCCCCTTTGTAAAGATATTTGTTTTGTTTCTTTTTCCCATCACATTCAAAGTTCTAAACTAATTTCTTCCTTGTAATTTCATTTTTAGGTTCAAAGTTTCTTTTTTTTTAAAATTTATTTTATTAACAACATTGACTTTTAATATTTATTTTGATAGTTTTTTGGGGGAGGTGGGGGGGGGGGGCGGGCGGGTAAGCATATTTGCTTTTGAACATAAGATTGATTCTGCCTGTGTTATGTATTTGCTAAATTCCAGTTTTGGATTCAAAGTTTGTATGTGTTTCTTACCATTTTCTAAGAAATAAAAATATTTTATTAATATTGTCTTTGTTAAGTCTTTTTCACATAATTTTCTTTGAAGTTTGAAAAATTGTTTTGCTCCTTTTCATTATGGAAAAACAAATCTTTTTTCCAATTTAATCTTTTTTTTAATTATTTTATATAATTAAATTACTCAAAGTTTCTTTCCCTTTTTTTGATCCGAACTTTTCTTTTGTACAAAATTACTCTCTTTCTTAACTTTTTATATTATATATATGTTTTCTAAGATTAGCTTTAGCTCTCAGTTTTCACTTTCACATTGAGTTATTTGAGCATTTTTCATAATTCTTTCTAATGTGGGACAGATTTCATTTTCTTAAAAAGAAAAAATTATATTGTTTTCATATTAGAGTTGATAATTATGATTTTAACCTCCTCTACAATCTTTCAGTCAAGGGAAAGTAATGAAAGCTTATAGCCATGCTGGAATTAGCATCATCATCAATTCATGGTTGTAGATATTAAATGGTCCAGGGAACACTGTGTGTTAGAATTTGTACTAGCTGAATTCCTTGCAATGATCTCTTGTACTTTTAGCTAATACAAGTTGTGCCCATTTGGCAGAGAGATGCTTGATTTTCTTGTTTGTATGTTTATGCAGAGGTTCGGTGTCAAGCAAAAGGTTCCAAGATTTGACATGCTTATTCTGTTTCTTTCACCTACAGAATGAAATAATGAAATTATAAATTAATACATAATAAACTTATATTTTGATTTATGAAAAAATTATACATAATCAGTGAAGCTCAGTTCCTTTGTTTGAATTATTATACTTTAGGTAGATAAGGGCTTCTCTGTACTGCCTGAAAACATTTTGTACTTCAAAAAATAATATGCCACATGAAAATAAAATATTTTACCAATAAAATAAAATAAAATAAAATAAAAAACAAGAATCAAATATAAAAAAATTCGAACATAGAAGAAGTTTAATCAATTTGCTTGCAAAAGCTCTTCAAGGTCTATCTCTTTTCATCTTCTAGGTATGTGTTTTCTTGGTTTTTTATATATATTCTTTTCTTTTGACAAAGAACTTGAGGTTTAATTAAATTTGACAAAGGACTTGGGGTTGAACTAATTTGATTCTTGTTTTTTATTTTATTTTATTGGCAAGAAAGATAAAATATTTTATTTATCAAATAATCTAAAAGATTTTGAATTCTTATGCTTTAGGTAGATAAGAGTTGTTTTTTAGTTGTTTTCTTAAATTATTTATGATTATATTAGTTGCAATAATGAAAAAATAATTTCATTTATGTACTAGTAGGTTAAATGGTAAATTCTTTTATATAGCTGCTTTAGCTCGTAAGCTTACCTGGTTACGTGGTAACTTGCACAGATTCTAGTTTTTCTTTTTCTGGGAATAGGTAGATCGTTTTACATTAGTCAATTATGTATGCCTCTGGGTAGTTTTACCTTAATGATTTGTTTTATTTGTAGTCCAGGACTTGAAATCAGTTTTTGAGCTAGTTTTCTTATTTTCAGGTCAGCAACGCAGATCTTGAAGAAAAAAAAAAGCTGAAGATCAATGTTCATAGGCCTGTGTGGCCAAGGGTTGTCTTTGATGAGGAAGGCAACACACAGGCTCCACTTGCTATGTTGGCTGACAAGACGAGCGTCGATATATTGCGTGACCAAGGTATACGTTATCCCTTCTGTTGGCCAATGTTGTTGCGATTTTTTATTTTTCTTGAAATACCTGAGTCTAGCACCCATGTTTGAATCATGTTTGGACATGATGGGTATAGAGTTATGTCCCTTCAGATTCATGGAAAAACTTGGAAAAATTGAATATATCAATGATCAATTTAATTATTATAGTGTTCTTCTTTTTCCTGTGCCTTAGTTCTCTTTTATGCTATATAAGACATTTCTATATAACGTTAAACAACGGTAGTGCAGTTAGCATGTTTCTGTTCTGCTTTTTGCAAATTAATACTATTGTTCCTTGTTAAAAAATTAAATAGTTTAGACAATCATTAGAAAGAATGCCTATTTATGACACATGGAAGAGCTATGATTGAGATTTTTTGTTAGTATAGTTCAACCTGCAACTAAAGCTGCACATAATTGTTTGTTATATTTTCTTTTGAGCCTTAATGGCTATATATATTTTTTATTTTTAACATCTCTATTGTTTAGCAAGTTTGTTGGTTTATCTGATCATTTGGTTTTGCATCCTTTAGATATTGAAGGTGTAGTGGAGGATTTAATCTCTTCAAGCTAGAAAAGCCAAGGCTTAGCACTTTTTCAAGTAGAGTGTTATTTAATGTTGTATTCCATTGTAGTTTATCTTAGTCCGAACTTGAATTAGGTGTTATTGAAACAGGGTTTTGTAACTACCTTGTGTACTAGCTTCTTTAATCATGATTGTTAATTATTACGTTTTTTGTAGCTTCTTTTATATTTGGCCGAGTTAATATAGATCAGATGAGCTATGAGGTAGATTGTTCATTTATTTAAACATAATATTTTAATTCTAAATTTAAATTCATTATTTTTTATATTTACCTTTAAAGTTAAAATTTTAATAGAAATTTTAATTTAATTAATTTTTTTATCCTTAAAATTATATAGTTTAAAGTTTAAATTTCAAAAATAAAATAAAATAAAATATTTATTATAGAAATAAATATTATTTAATTAATTTTTTTTAAAAGTTATGCTTTTAGTGGCGTTTGTGAAGAAGCGACGCTAAAAGTCAATGTTATAGCGGCGTTTTTAATAGAAGCGCCGCTAAAGGTCCTGGTCTTTAGCGGCGTTTTTTTTTAAATCGCCGCTAAAGTTAGGGACGCAGTCTTTAGCGGTGTTTTTTCTGGCGCTTTGGTAAGCGCCGCTAAAAGCCTATTTTGGTATAGTGGATATTATAATTTTTTAAGTTTATTTTTCACCTAATTAATATTTAGATACTATTTTATACTTAGGTATTGCAATTATTTAACTTTTTTTTACCCAATTAATATTTAGATACTACTTTGTTTAATTTACCAAATTAAACTAAAATGTGACTAAATTTATTATAAAATATATATAAATTCTATAAAAGAAACTTTGAAAAACTTTGGGAGGATAAATCCAAATTTATCCTATTTTTAAGTATTAATTATAAGGTTAAGATAAAAAATTTAAAATTCAAAAATATTAATTAAAATTTTACAAATTTAAGAGGGTCAAGGCCTTTACCAGCCCCTAAATTCACCCGTAGACACATGTGACATTATAAATTGGTATTTACAAAATACATGCTTGTATTGTAACATCCCAAAAGTCATAAAGTAAGAATTAATAAAATTAACTAGAAATAAGCTTTAGTTTAAATGGTTAAGAGCTTAGTAGATTGTTTAAAGAATTAATGCTCAAGCTCCATTCTTTTCATTTTTTTCTCTTTTATTTTTCAGCAAATAAGGATTAAAACCAAGCTATTACAAGAAATAAATTTGTGAAAAATAACCAAGAATGTTGATTTAATGGTAAGGTCCTAGCACAGTTCCCCTTGTATTAAGTTCTATCCATGTTAACCTCATTTTCCCCTTTTATTTTTTTTCTTAATTTCGGCCATAAGGATTATTTTCCAAAACCAGCCTTTGAACTCATTTCCTAATCATATTAGAATTTTGGTTTTTCTTTTCAATCTAAACAAGAATTTCTTTTATTTCTTCTCCATTCCTTCTTCATATTTTCTTTTGTGAAAATTTGCTCTTCTTTGTTGGAGATTTTATTTAGATCTCGAGCTTAATATCGAAACACGTTCAATCCCTCCCTCGAATTGATTTAGCATAACTCCATCAATTTTGTTCTATCGTGCCAAGATCGATAAGCAATCACGTTTCTAGTTTTTAGAACCCTAGAAATCTGATATAACATTGTTCTTGATAAATTTTCCAAAATCAAATTCGAATCTTTAATGAGTTTTCTCGAAAATCTTGTTAAAGTTTGATAAATTTTGAAACATCGATATTAATTCTTGCATTTTTTGTAACCCCCCCAAACCTGACCTAAAAGTTATGACTGAATCTGGAGAACTTACATCAACTCGTTTGGAAAACTATTTTCAATAAGTATTTAGCAAATACGAATATGGCAAACAGTCATTAAAAAGTCACTTGGGGTTTACAGAAAACACTTAAGAGATTGTTGTGGAAAATCTTTTTCGAAGTTTTAGTTTTGAAAATCGAAATCCATTTTGTCGAACTAAGTCATTTTGCAATTTCACGTTTGGAAATATCAATCACAACGTATTAAACGAAAAAACCAAAACAAGTTCGTAAACATATTACGAACCCAAAAGTCCTAAATGAATAATTACAAAATTTACCGTATTTACATCAAGTGCAAAAACAATTCGAACTCCCACACATCATCTGGTCCTAAGTCAGAGGGTTACCTGAATAGTCAAAGATAAAACAAAGAGGTGAGCTATAAAGTTCAGTGTATAATTGAACTCAGACAGAGAACATACGTGTAATATCCCAAAAATTACTACTGTAATACCCCGAAAATTACTACAGTAAGAAAGTACGTATCCTTGATAGTAAAATAAAGAAATAAAGTGACAAAATGAGAAATTTTGAGTTATGGCAACATTGGGAATTATATTATGACATATTAATTCAAGAAAGGATTAAATTGCAAAAGTGAGAAAAGTTTTGTTGCCCAAGAGTAAGTACTCAAAATTTGAGGGGTTAAAGTGTAAATATGAAAAAATTGAAGGACCAATAGTATAAATATTTTAAGGGTGGAATAATCTAAAAACTAAGGAAAATGAATGAATTTGAAAAGGTGAAGAATTTTGAGGGACTAAATCACAATTTTACCACATTAAGTGATGACTCAAGGATGAAATTTTTAAAGATTATAAAGGGAAAAATAGTCAATTAGAAGAGAGAGAAATCTAGAAGGCAATGATGATGTTGGTGATATTTTAGATTAACTAATTAAATAAATATTAGTTTATTAATATTTTAATTTAATTTTTAAATGATATTTTATTATTTTATTATTATTCTATTTAGTATATATATGGAAGGAAAGATGAAGAATCTTCATCTTCTTCCCATGCATCCAACGTATGAAGAGAAAAGAAAGAAAGAAACTTTCTTTTCTTTACAATTTGGTCATTTCACCAAAAAATCACCATTTTCACTTAGAAATCAAAAGAATTTTCATATCCATCAAGAGAGAAAGATAACAAGGAGATAATGGAGAGCTAGAATATCAAGTTAGATTCAAGAAATAGAAGCTGGAGGAGAGAGAAAATCAAGTTAAAGATTGAAATCAATAGGACAAGGTAATAACATCAAGATTTCAATATATTTTTAAGTTTGTGATTATTGAAAAAGCATGGAAATCATGTTATAGCAGAGTTTTCTTAAATGAAGTATTATGTTCTTGATATTAGTGAAGGGAAATAAGAGAAAGTGATGGAAAATATTATAGAGAAAATGAATAAGGAAGTTATAAACTTAGAAATCAACATTTTGCACTAAAACAGTTTTGGACAGCAGCAGTAGGCTAACTTCGAAAAATCACCATAAATTATGGAAATTGAATTGTAGGACGAAAAAAATATGGAATTAAATCTTATTAAGTCTAGTTTCTCATAGAAGAAACGGTGTAAGTAATGAAATTGTAAATCATGAGATATAATAAATTATGTGAGACAAGATCAGAACGAATTCGAGTTACCCTGTTCTGACTTTGGAAAATCATCAAAAATTAGAGAAAAATAATTATGGGCTTAAATTTATATGTTTAAAATCCTGAATGGGTCTATTTTCAAGATAAACAAACGAAAACATCATAAAAATCCTGTACGAGGAGATAATTAATTTTTAGTGAAGAAAATATGTGAGTCTAGTTTCAAATAAAATTAACGGATCTCAATTCGGAGTTACATAGCTCAAGATATAAGTAATTTTGTGATAATGACTCAGGTGGACAGCTTTGAATGAACAAATAAATAGTGAAATTATAGATAATGTTACATATAAGCATGTCATATACATTAAGGATGTGGAATGGACAGCAACAGGAGGAAAATATATGATTATTCAACTAGCATGAGTTTTCATTAAAAATGGCTAATTTGCATGTTTTAGGTTCAGGGACTAAATTGAATAAAAGTAATATTTTAAGGGTAAATTTGTAAAAATGTCAAAAAGTGATCAAATTGCGTGAAATGAATTGTTTTATTATTTAAATTAATAAATTGAATGAAATATTAATTTATATCAAGATTGAATGGAAATTCGAAGGAAAATAGAAAATTACCAAAATATCCCTAAATTTTGGTATTTCTGCAATTTAGCCTAGTAAGTTTGTGTAACTTGAATTATATTCTTAGATGATTGAAATATATATATTGGATTGAGAAATTGATTTGAATTGTGAACATGAGAAATTGTGAATTGAATGAAATGGAAATGAAGCTTTGAATTACATGAGTAAATATCGAGTCTCATAGGCCCTATTTGTTATGAATATAATATTTCGAGGATATGCTGTAAAGAATTACAAAAACACATTAATAATTTAAAAGTTTTAATTCGGATGAAATTTTGTAACTTGGTTTAATACGTATGCAAATGTATGTCTTCTAGTAATGCCTTGTACCCTATTCTAGCGTCGAATACGGGTAAGGGATGTTACAATGTGACATCACCAGATTCGGTCATAACGTTTAGACTGGGTTTGGGGTGTTACAGTACGAAACACAGTATACAAATTAGAGTAATAGAGAGAATTTTGTAACAATCATAAAACCGGAATAGAGCAAATCAGAGTATTACAGAGATTTTCATAACGATCATATAAACAGAATGGAGAATGCATGACTATGCTAATGCGGTATTTTTTCAGAAAATCAAAAGTAGATTTTTTTAGCAAGCATCCTACCCAACTCCGTTATACACCAAAATAGATTTCCCCAGAACTCATCCAACCAAATCACACCAACAAATAATTATGGATAGTGCCACCAAAATTGCAGTTAAAACTGTCAGATCAGATGTATGTAGTCAAGCCACTATGTTACAGCCGAGATACTAGAACAGATGTATGTGGTCGAGTCACCATAGTTGCAGACAAGCTAATAGACGGAATTGTGGGTAAACCACCAGATATTACAAATCATTAAACTATCAAAAACTTCCTCCTTAAACATTATCCCAAACCCCATGGAATGTGTCATGGCATGCATATACAGAATCAGAATTATAAGCATGTATGACATGCAGTCACACAATAACAAAAACAAAAGGTATGGGAATCCACGCTTTGTAGAATAGATTTATCAAATCTCAACGAATCATATCAGATTTTCCATGAAGTCACATACATGGTTATATATCGAAATCAATATCAAACAAACCAACATATTCGGATATCACATGTTCTCATTTGACAAAGTAACACAGAAACTTACCATCAAAATTAACAAAACATAGATCTAACCTGAATAAATCACATGCCTTAAACACATCCCTAACAAAATCACATTATATACTAACAAATCATACTTAGCTTATATCCTATCAGACATAAGTACAAATACATATTATACACTAAAAGATCACCAAATATCAAGATTTATAGCTCAATCCAAATCATACGAACCCTACGGAAGGCTTGCGTTCGATCCAAACGATGTTTACGACCTTAGGGAAAATTTTGAAATTTTGGCCCACATGCCTGTGTGGCTTCACACGGTCTACATGGCTAGCCCGTGTGGCCTACACAGCTTTGTGGCTCACATCAGTGCCTCACACGGCCTGGCACACAACTATGTGGCTCAAGTCAGTGTCTCACACAGTCGTGTTGCTCAATACAGTGTCACACACGGCCTATCACATGGCCGTGTGTCACACACGACCTGGCACACGGCCGTGTGGCAGCGACAACCCCATTTTTTACTTTCGTCGTTCACTGGTTTCTCAGGTTTTCATTACACAGTTGATACGATTTCGATATAAAATCAACAATGATGATCCCAGAACCTAAAAACGACATTCAAACGTCCAATTAGACGATTTATTCTCAACCAAATCGTTAAACTAACATCCAAAACTGGAATTACATCGAAGAACTTTGACACAAAATCTCAAACGAAAACTTACACTTACTTTCAAGAAATAGCAACAAACCAACTCAATTCGCTGAAGAATCGTTGAAGTAATCGTTCTTCACCTAATAGGAAAATCAATAATCAAAACCACTTAATGTTTAACCTAAAAAAGGGTATGTCATGAAACCAAAATAAACCCAAACTCATTAACCAAAAAAAACCCAAATCACTTACCCGATAGCTCATCAACTAAGCAAAAAAGAGGA